>NC_042288.1:645303-659452 GCF_901000725.2 Takifugu rubripes | reverse complement strand
GGAGGGAGATGTCTGGAACACCTCAAGGGAGGCGTCCAGAAGGCATCCTGGCCAGATGCCCGAGCAACCCCAACTAACTCCTCT
Organism: Takifugu rubripes; assembly: GCF_901000725.2. Classification (NCBI taxonomy): domain Eukaryota; kingdom Metazoa; phylum Chordata; class Actinopteri; order Tetraodontiformes; family Tetraodontidae; genus Takifugu; species Takifugu rubripes. The sequence continues at coordinate 659,368 of NC_042288.1, read as the reverse complement.
CGATGCGAAGAAGCAGCAGTTCTACTCCGAGTTCCTGCCAGATGTCCGAGCTTCTCACCCTCTCTCTAAGGTTGAGCCCGGCCACCCTGCGGAGGAAATTCATTTTGGCCGCTTGTATCCGCAATCTCGTTCTTTCGGTCATCACCCAACGTCGATGGCCATAGGCCAGGATTGGGACGTAGATCGGTCGGTAGATCGAGAGCCTTGCCTTCCAGCTCAGCTCCTTCTTCACCACAACTGATCAGTTACGTGCCCGCATCATTGCTGACGCCGCTCCGATCCGCCTGTCGATCTCACGTTCCATCCTCCCCTCACTCGTGAACAAGATCCTGAGATACTTGAACTCCTCCACCTGAGGCAGGACCTCCTCCCCGACCCGGAGAAGGCACTCTACCTTTTTCCGAGCGAGGACCATGGACTCTGAGTTGGAGGTGCTGATCTGCATCCCTGCCGCTTCACACTCGGTCGCGAACCGCCCCAGCATGTATTGGAGGTTTCTGCTCGATGGTGCCAGAACAACTATGTCATCCGCAAAAGCAGTGACGAGATTTTCCGGCCACCCAACTCGACACCCTCCACTCCCCGGCTGCGCCTAAAAATTCTGTCCATAAAAGTTACGAACAGAACCAGTGACAAAGGCCAGTCCTGGAGGAGTCCAACCCTCACTGTTAACGAGTCCGACTTACAACCGGCTATCCGGACCAAACTCCCGCTCCTTCGGTACAGGGACTGGACGGCCCTTATCAAGGGACCATCCACCCCATACTCTCGGAGCACCCCCAGAGGATGCTCCTGGGGACCCGGTCATAGGCCTTTTCCAAGTCCACAAAGCACATGTGGACTTGGTTGGGCAAACTCCCAATTCCCCTCGAGCACCCCAGCAAGGGTAATGAGCTGATCCGTGGTTCTACGACCGGGGTGAAACCCGCATTGTTCTTCCGCGATCAGAGGTTCGGCTCTCGATCTAATCCTCTTTTCCAGCACCCTGACATAGACTTTCACAGGGAGGCTAAGGAGTTTGAGCCCCCTATAGTTGGAACACACCCTCTGGTCCCCACTCTCGAAAATAAGGACCACCACCCCAGTTTGCCAGTCCAAGGGGACTGCCCTCGATGTCCACGCAATGTTGCAGAGGCGTGTCAGCCAGGACAGCCCTACAACATCCAGAGCCTTAAGATACCCTGGGCGGATCCCATCTGCTCCCGGAGCTCCGCCGGAGCTCTAGCATGCAACAAAAGAGGGAGAAGCCACGTACCCAGCCTGGAGGGTTACCGGGGCCCCACCCTGGAGCCAGGCCTGGGGCTGGGGCTTGATCACGAGCGCCTGGTGGCTGGGGCCTACGTCCATGGGGCACGGCTAGGCCCAGCCCGAACCAGCTATGTGGACACTCCCGTCCCCAGTGGACCCACCACCTGCAGGAGGAGCATGAAGAGTCCGGTGCATTGTGGATTGGGCGGCGGACCAAGGCGGGGGCCTTGGTGGTCCGATCCTTGGTTATGGAAATTGGCTTTTGGAACATGGAACATCACCTCTCTGGCGGGGAAAGAGCTGGAGCTTGTGGGGGAGGTTGAGCGCTACCCACTAGATAAGGTCGGCCTCACCTCCACACATAGCGTCGGCTCGAGAACCCAAGTCCTTGAGAGGGGTTGGACACTCTTCTACACTGGAGTTGCTCAGGGCGAGAGACGGAGAGCTGGGGTGGGCTTTTTGCTTGCCCCTAGACTCTCTAGTTTGATGTTGGGGTTCTCTCGGTCGAGCGAAAGGGCCGCTTCCCTGAGCCTTTGGGTTGGGGAACGGGTTCTGACTGTTGTTTGTGCTTATGCTCCGAACAATATTTCAGAGTACACACCCATTTTGGAGGACCTAGGACGGACGCTGGACAGTGTCCCGACTGGGGACTCCATCGTTCTGCTGGGAGACTTCAACGCTCACGTGGGTAACGACAGAGTGATCTGGAAAGGCGTGATTGGGAGAAACGGTCTGCCCGATCAGAACCAGAGTGGACTTCTGTGCTAGTCACAGCTTGGCCATAACCAACACCATGTTCAAACATAAGGATGTTCATCGGTGGATGTCAATGTTTGACTTCATAGTCGTGTCAGCTGATCTGCGGCCATATGACAGCAGAGCTGTCAAATGATCACTACCTGGTGGTGAGTTGGATCAGGTGGGGGGGAAGTCACCACGCGGACCCGTAAGGCTGGTCTTAACTCCCACATCCGACAGAGCTTTCCAGGGGCGGTAGGGGACATTGAGTCTGAATGGGCCATGTTCCGCTCCGCCATTGCTCAGGTGGCTGTCACGAGTTGCGGCTGCAAGACCGCTGGTGTTGGTCATGGCGGTAATCCCCGTACCCGATGGTGGACACCAGAGGTGAGGGGAGCAGTCAGGCTGAAGAAAGAGGCCTACAGGTCATGGCTGTTCTGTGGGTCTCCGGAAGCAGCTGACTGGTATAGTTTGGCTAAGCGGGCTGCGGCCGAGACGGCCGCAGAGGCAAAAACATGGGCGTGGGAGGAGTTCGGTGAGGCTATGGAGGAGGACTTTCGGTCGGCACCGAGAAGATTCTGGCAAACTGTCCAGCGCCTTAGGGGCAGCAGGCGGCAACTTGCTCAAACCATGCTAGGTATGTGTGGGGAGCTGCTGACGTCTCCTGGGGCAATTATCCGGCGGTGGAAGGAATACTTCCAGGAGCTCCTCAATCCTACCAACATGTATCTTCAAGGAGGAACAGAGTCAGGAGACCAGGAGATGGACCATCCAATTTCTGGAGCAGAAGTTACTAGCACCCTCCTACTTCTTATATCTAGAGTTGTATATTCTAATTTCTAAATAAAAATTATAATTTTATCCTGTGTAAATGCATCAGTTTGTATTGCTTGTGTCTCTAGCATGAGGCCTACCGTGTAGTTGGCTTGTTCCTCTCGGTCCAGCTGTTGTGTGACAAACAGAGATCCTGAGTCTCTGTCCATGGTGAACAGGTTTGTAGGAGGCTGATCAGCTCCTGGACCAGTGATGCTGTAGAAAATCTTCTTCAGTTTGTCTTGGTTTGAACGGATCTGGACAAAAGCAGTCACAACTCAGAATGTTTAAACGGCACTTTTCTGTCTGTAGTCAGAGCCACGTTCAGCCCCTGGTGGCAGAAGTAATCTGAATGGGGACGATTAGACCTGATGTGTTCAGGTGTTTCTACCAACAAATATCAAACATTTTTTAAGTGCTGCTCAAGTTTAACCTCTCTTATGTTGTGTCCACACCCTTCATGCCTAGAGGCACCAATCATTCATTTGGGCTTCAAATTAATGATGGGTACATTGGTACGTGATTCAAGTACATTTCTATACTTTGTCCGATTCCACCATAACTGGAACATAATGGAGACAAACTGAGCCCACTAATCCATTTCAAAGGGTCTTACCTTAGAGATTTCAAGTGGGTAGGGTCCTCTCGTATTCTCAGCAACCTGGATGGGAGGAATCACCCAGTCTCTCTTTCTCCTCCTTAGACCTCCACCAGACCTCTGGAAATACAGGACAGGCACCGGGGCTTCCATTGCACCCTGGGCAAGGACATTTAATAATATGGTCAGAGGGATAACTGTGGATAAGTAAGCCTTCATGACTAGACCAACACATGCTGTAAGGTTATTACACACTCTGCAATAAGAGATGTTTCTTCTAGCTTCCACAGCTGAAAGAACAAAATTACATTAATAACTGATAAAGAAGCAGCCTGAACATTGTCAGCAGAGTAGAGAATGCATGGCAAAAGGTGTGTACATGCTGTTGAAGATCCTGGTGCAGCAGTTCAGTACCTGAGGTTCTAGTGAAGTATGACACATCCCAGCCAGAATTACCCTGGTTACATGGTCTTAAAACCCTGCTAAAAGTGTTGTCTGTTCAGGAGTATGGAGGAGTACAAGATTTAGACTAACTCAACAGATTTGGACCATCCCCTCAGCTGATCGGACCACTACTGCAACTGATGGTACCACCACCCCAGTTCTAAGCCAGTCTGCTATAGAGGATAGAACAACTGCACCACAACCACCTTATCAAGTGTTTCTCAAATCCATAAAACAAAGGACATACATGTAAAATTCACAATAGAAACCTAGTTCATAAAAAATTCCACTCCTTAGTTATTTCAAACCTGGTTGCCTGGTTACAACACCTTCAGAAAAGACTGACTAGAGGGGAAAGGGGGAGGCGTTAGAAGTCTTGTTAGAAGTCACCTCAAATATCAACTGGAACTACCTACTGAGATCCTTTACCCTCACCTGTATATATATCGAAAACCAAACAGCAAAGTAGATTTCTATGACAAACTTAAAGTTATTTAATTTATGTGACCACAAGACAGAATTCAATTTAGTCTGTGACTTAACATAAATTGGGACAAAAAAGAAGCTAGAAGGAATCTTAAAACCACCAACAGTTTAAAGATAAACCAACCAATCACAAACAAAAATTGACCTGTTGTTTACTAACTGACCTGAAAGAATCACCAACACTTTAACTGGAATATCTGACCATAATGCCGTTTTCTACATTTTCTTCTGTAGAAAACTCTCCAAAGAGATTCCAGAGCTAATTTTAATATCCATAATGGTCAATGAATAACAATAGAATTCCCAAAACTCAACAACACAATACACACAATAATACAGAAAGCAAACTTCTTTGTAAAAACATCATTGACAATGTAAAAGAAAACAGTCAAAAAATGTGAAAACAGCATTAATACACTTACTGGCAAACAGAACAAAAGACAACAAGGGGATAGAAATAAACATCAATGGAAAACCGATGACAAATCCCAATAAAATGAGCGCAGAGTTCAACAACTTTTTCATAGATTATAGAAACATCCCCGCTGTTCCATCCTGCTGGGTTCTGAACCCATTCCTATCAATGATGCACAACCGATTATTGCAAGAGATGAGATTTCACAAACGGAGGTAGCTAGCATGAACAGTCAACTGAACAGCTCTGAAGCCAAGGGTGATTATGATCTTGATGTCAGTTTCAGAAAAGAGCATAAAAACACACCGAGCTTAGACAAGAGTGGTTGTGTTGGAACGGTATTTCTAAAGAAGGCTTTTGACACCACAACATCCTTTTAACCAAATTAACTCACTTTAATTTTTCAGGAACAGCCATAAAATGGATGCTACCTGACCAACAGACTGCAGTGTGTCGTGGTCAATGCTGTCAAATCCACCTATCGGGAATGTGTTGCAGGAATCCCACAGGGTTGCATTCTAGGACCGATTCTTATATCAACGACCTTCCACAAGCATTCAAAAAATTAGATGCAAATGTATGAAGAAGAGATGCAGCAACATATACATCCGCAAAAAATACACAGGAAGCTGGTCGCATTCTTCCATCTGCAATGGCTCTAGTCCAAGACTTGTTTCCAACTCATGTTTGTATGATGTTCTCCAAACAAAACAAGAAAACTAGAGGGGGGTCATGTGACCATGACCATGATGGCAGCCTAGCGGAAATGTTTACGCCACCTGTGCAAGACATCACCAAAAAAAAAAAAAAAAATTTTTTTTAAAAAAAAGAGTAATATTTGCGACTGAAGTCTAGAGTACAACCTCGGCAGTGACATGTCTAATCCCCCGCCAGCCAAGCAGTGCAACAATTTTACCTGCGCCTGAAAAACAGCTACGAAAACAACATCACCGACCCTAGGCAGCAACATGGACACTAGCCGCACGGCTAATTTAGCCAAATTTCTGAGCGAGCTTAAGTCACTCCAGACAGAATTTGGAACAAAGCTGGACAACATAGACACTCATCTGACTGGAATGACGAACTCTGGAATAAGCGCTGGAATACAACATGACACAAACGCAACGAGATATCGCCTCAAACGAGGTGCGGATCGACGAAGCTGAACGCCGCATCTCGAGGTAGAGGGATCACTCGAAAAAGCGTAAGTTTGATGTGACCATCAAGCGTGTTACTTTCCTTGAATCCAAAGCAGAGGATCTGGAAAACCGAGGGATACGGAAAAACCTTTATACAAGAAAGGATCAACTACTGGCAATCTTACCAAGGATCCATTAAAAATAAATAATACTTTCCCAGACTTTTACGAGAAGCTGTACAAATCAGACTGCATAGAAATAAAAGAACAAAACATCTTCCTCGATAAGCTGAAATTCCAAACAATAACAGATGATGAAAAAAGCAGATTAGATTGTCGACTGAAGGCAGGTGAGCTTCTTGAAGCTATGGGGACATTAATGGTGGAAAAGCACCAGGTCCAGACGGATTACTGATTTCAGTTTTAAAAAACATTCTATAAAAGAAACTTGTTGATCCACTTCTTGGTATGTTTAGTGAATCTTTTATCAAAATAATTCTCCCAGATACATTACGATGAAGCCCCTAGTTTTAATAACCCTTATATAGAAACCAAATAAGCCGCCAACTGAATGTTTGTCTTACAGACCAATCAGTTTGATGGGATGTGATACAAAAATACTCTAAAGCACTTTCTAGAAGGCTGGATAAGTAAATTCCACAGCAGCACATTAACGATGACCAGCAAGGTTTGGTACGAACAAGGCAAGGATATCATAATATTAGGAGGGTCTTGAATATACTTCATGAGAAACATAATGAGATAGACACTGCACAGCTTTCAGTAGATGCTTCCCAAGCCTTTGATAGAAGAGATTGGCATTACCTTTTTGATGTCCTCCCAAGATATGGATTAGGTGAAGTTTTTCTAAAATGGATTCCATTGTTGTACACAAATCCAACTCTTGAGATCCTTACCAATAATGCAACATCAAAACCCCTAGACTACAAAGATCCACCCAACAGGGCTGCCCTCTGTCACCAGTACTATTTATATTAGCAATAGAGCCCTTAGCTATGGCCGTGAGGGAACCCAGAGGAATACCAGGCGTTACAGCTGGGGAAGGGAACATTGTATTTTGCTATTTGCAGATGATATAATATTTTATTGAGAAACTTAAAACATAGCATTCCTAATTTGTTGAGGTTAATTGAACATTTTGGGAGTTTTTCAGGTTATAAAGTCAAAACCCAAATCCATACTACTGCTCTTTAATAAGGTAGAACGTCATAACCCCACAATAGATACCCCATTGATAATGACGACAGAGGGATTTAGATACTTGGTCCACTTTGTCCATCTCTATGATTGGACAAATTAATTAAAATGACTCTTACCACAATTTTTATACCACTTCCAAACACTCCCACTGCTGCTATCAGAGATGTTTTACAACAAACTTAGGAATGATGGGAGGGTCAGGCTTTATCTTAAACTACTGTATTTGCCTTATGAGTGAGGAGGGCTTCAATTTCCTAATCTCAGACGGTATTATATGGCTGCCCAACTAGCCTCAGCATCCAATTACTTCTGTACTACTACACCTCCCACCTCGGTCAGCATTGAGCATGAATAAATTCCATTACCATTAAGCTTATATATGTACTCCTTAGGTCTTAAAACATTAAAAAGATGTATGAAAAACCCTTTCCTTAAAAATACCATCTTGGTCTGGTATGCAGGGCATAAAAATATAGGTGACATGCCTGTATTGTCTCATCTTGCCCCCATTTGGGGCAAGAAAGAATTTCTCATTTTAGAGACATACAAACTTCTGAATTTTGATCATTTCAAATACTTTAAATTTGCTGGTGCTCTGTATAAACTGGTCTTGCGCCGCCATCATTAAAACTAACACATGCTGCCGGCAGAGCCACTCGGTCTACGGTCAGAGGGGACTGACGTGCCCTACAGACAGACCAACTTTGGACGAGCTGTTCTCTCAGGTGGGGGCTGTGGTGGTAATATTTGGAACAGCATAGCCATCCCCATAAGAGAACGCCTCATCACCCACCACACCGGAGCCCTGCGGGTCTCCTGAATGAACGAACAAACAGGATTTAAAAATAAATAAAAAAAATAAAATGCGATGACGTATGTGAATCTTTTGGAATTTCATGGTTTCTGCATTGATTTTTCAGAAAATGTGATCAGATTTTGAAGGAAAGGGTATCGACAAATATGCCAAAAATAAGAACATGCTGAGCTTTAATGGCTACAGTGAGAACCACAATGTGAACACTTGGGTTAAAGAGCCCAAGAACCTCACTGGAGTCCAGCCTTAGCATACCTGGAAGCCTGGTGAAAAAACAAAAACTGGGTTTGGAGGTGGGACTAGAGCTAGCCTGACTGTTAAAGAAGCCCCCCCCCACCCCACCCTTCAGTCAATGCTCACGAACCATTGACTTCCCTACAGCTGGAACAGGTTACACAGGGACATCAAAGACTTCACATTCAACAGTTGACAGACTAAATTTCAACCAATGGAGGCTTGGGGACGGTGGCTACTCGAACATCAGTCCAAAGGACCCCAAGAGCCAGGGCCACTGCCCAGATTTCTGAGGTCCTAAGCACAACTGGACAGTGACTCACAGTGACGACAGTTATGATGAATTATTGGAGAAAAATCACAGAATTTCACAATGGTTCACACATTTTTTCTGCTGTATTTAAGCTTGGATGACAACAGCTGCATGACCAGCTTGATGAACGTATTCAGACACTTCCAACTGATTTTTCAAGCGTAATAAAAGCATTTGTTTTTAAGCTCCTTCTTTAGGTCTTTCTTAACCAAAGCAGAAAAAGGTAACTTTTTTTTTTTTACCTCACTGTTGTTCACCTCACTTTCAAGGCTTTGGTGCAGCAGCCTGACAGGGAGGGTATGTTTGTGACCTTGGGAATCCCTGATATCGATAAGAAAGTCCAGGTGTCCTTCATGCAACGTAATTGGTCGCTTTACCTGGAGGAAAAGAGAAAAGGGGAATGCTGACAGGACAACCTCTTTTTTGTTTAAATTGGTTTAAAAGTTTAAGTTACAAGTTACCCATGTGACCCCTGTAGGCTTATGAAGCGTAGAAAAATCATTAACAAAATGAATTCATTCAAAAAAGGAATGTTAAAAAAAGGAATAGGGATCAAGTCTTCCTCACACCATTGTCAGGAAAAATCTTGCAAATTTCATCTTTTCATGTCTTTTTCAAGAATATAATATTTAGCACAAATAACTAATGTAAGTGAATTGAGACCTGGAGGCATTGTTGCCAGATCATGAGGAAACCAGAGCTTCTGTTTCCTCTGACTGTCTCCAAATGTTCATATTCAGTAAATGCTAATTATTGATAGCATCTACAGTCTAGACGAAGGAGCAGACGTGTCATTTATACAAACCAAAATAATGCCCGTTTGTTCCCATCCCAATAAAACCCAACCTTTAAAGCCCACTTTAACCAGTAAGGGCTAATATAAAAATATATTTAAAAGCTGGTTACTGACCGTCAGAGTGCCGTCTGTCTGTACCCTGACACGACTGTCGCTACTCCAAAAGGTAAACCGTCTCCGCATGGTGCAGTCGTCAAAGTTCACTGTAATTTAATGGGGATAAATCAGTTGTCCAAACACGACAAGATAGAAAATAAAGGAAAGATACAGCGAGCAAGTATTCTGTAAACACACAGCATCCAGGTAAAGGTGTTCTCATACATAGAGAGTATACGTTAGGGGCAGAGCAATGAGACGGCTCAGCAAGTGATCTGGGTCACTGGGATCAGATCAGATCTGGAGAGGGATGAAGAGCTGCTTGGTGCTGTGGCTCACAGCTGAGGGCTACTTTCATTTTCAAGTGCAGGCTAGAGGAATGCTTTTCCTGCAGATTCTGGAGCAGGAGCGTCGGGCCCTTCAGCTCAAACTCCCTCTTAACGCCAACAGTTAATCCAGTGGAAGATTAAGTGATCTCCAAAATGTGAACGTTGACATATTCTCTTTGTAGTTTAAACACCCCCAATTCTTTAGGGACCTACAGCAAAACCACACTTGTCCAGTGATAGTGCCCACTAGCGCCCCCTCTGGCCAGTATCACAGCTTACATATTGCAATTAAACAATCTGTAGACTGATGTTAATCAAAGATTTAAAACATCAGCTACATCTCCGCACTGATCTACGGCCGACCAACCACAGGTGCCGAATATTGAAGAAACAAATGTAGATACATTTTTACAAAGTTCTCACCTTTGCCCAATCTTGCATGTGACCTCAGGTTCTTACTGGTCATTTTGAAAATCACGTTATCTTGGTCAAATCCAGGGACACATGTTTGCTCCTCTGGCGTCACCAACGTCGATACCTTGGAGAAATAAATAATAGTTATTGTCTAAATGTACAAGAAAAGGAGAAACACGTTGAGAGCATGTTTTAAAAGGAAACGCACAAAATCCTGTCGTTTTTCATTCATGTTATATGTCAAAATTCCCTGGATAACTAAACTCCCCATTACTGGCTGAAATGAAAGTTGTGATCTAAACAATGATTCCTAGTTTCCCAGGATAACTGCCTGAAAGAAATCCCAACGAAACAGGAAGAAATAGAGTAATGAAATAAAATACTGAATTACTAATACATGAAAACAAGCCTGTTACCACCTCAGACCATAAGTGTTCCTGAGAAATGTTAAATCCCAGAATAGATTTTTTTATTTGCTTTGACTCAATTTCAAATGAATACATGGAAACAAGAACAAACTTCTTTATTCCCTTTATTCAAATGCTTTCGGGAAAATGCAGTGACAATTGAAACTGAAAAGCTGCTTTTTCTTTCCTCAGTTTCGAGTTCTGTAGTTGTGGTCTATTCTGGACTAGATTTCACCTCGGAAAGATAAAAATACCTGAGGACCGCACAGCAGCCGCTGAAGGACCAAGGACGCGTGTCATGACTGACATCAGCCCTTATTTCTCTGTGCTCTAGATAAAAGTGTTACAAACATATGGAATATTATGATCCGCAGAGTCTGGCGCACTAAGGAACACGTGGTTTACTTGTGGAAGTGTGTGTTAGTGTGTGAAAGCAGCAGGGCGAGGCCCCTGGGCCCGGAAGAGACCAGTCCAACAGCCATGATGGCGCTAGACAAGCGCCACAAATACTCACTAAATATGTGCAACTACCGCCGGAGACCAAGCTGCAACCTTTCATCCGGCGCTACCACCTGCTGCTTCAATCCATGGCCACAAATGTCAAGAACATACTCACGTAAACATCTACAGGTTTTTAAAAAAAAAGTCTTTTAAAAACCTTCCCGATGCTGTAAAGGCGCAAATTTGCGGTTGTTTATACTTTACAGGTAATGTTTTCTGAGAAATCAGTACAGAATTACAGGAAGTAGATAAAAACATACGAGCGTCAAACGATCTCACCTGATAAGCGACGAATAAAAAGACCCAAATTCGGACTCCAGCGACCCCCATCTGTCCCCCGAGCCGCCGACAAACTCCGCAGGTAAAAGTTTTCTTCAGGATTTCACCTCTTTGCTCGCTCGCTCTTTGTCCTGACTTCAGGAAGACAGTCAGAAAAGTGACTGAAGCAAGACGGAACAGGTACTTTCGGCGTGTGACGTCGTGTCACAGGTGCGCAGCTTCCGTATTCCTCATATGGTCATACTGGTTCTGCCCGCCCGGAGGAACCACGTGACTGAAACCAGCAGCCGCGAAGCGTTCGTCCAGGTTCCACACAAGGAATTCCAGTTCTGAGCTCCTTTACTGTCTCTCTCGCTCTCTCTCTCTACACACACACACGCAGGCGCGCGCACACACCCACACACACACACACTCATCACAGGATGTGAAGTCATCATGTCATCAGTGTTTTCGCGTCATTAACTGGTGATTTCTGATTTCCTTTATTTATCCCTGTCTCACACTGGTGTACTTTTATATTTTGGTGTTTTTATCTTTCATTTTTACCCTCATAAAGCCACCCAAGGGGGCAAAAGGCACTTCAAATCAGGATTGTTGTTGTTGTTGTTGTTGTTGTTTCTGTGTTCAGACAACTGAGATCAATGTTGTTTAATCAGGATTTGGGTTATAAACGTCTCAGATATGTATCAAACACACACAAAAAACGATCTTGATCATTTTTATGAATTATAACAATAATAACGACGACGACAGTTATAACAATATTGACAGTCATAATAACGATAACGACAATAAAAATAAGAACTTTAATAATAAGGGCAGTAATAATGGTGATAGCAATGAATAATAAAAGTAATAAAATAATAATTATTGTGCGCTTGTGCATCGCAGACCTCCATCAAACAGGACATTTTCCCCACATATTGGCTTTGATGTTTGAAAGATCAAAGTTCAAAGTCCCTCTGGAATCTGGAGCCTCGCCAACATTTATTCAGCTCTTCCTTGTTTCACTATCAACATTCTAGAAAATATCATGAATGTCGTCACGCTCTTACTTATTTTGCAAAGACAACGGCCATAGCATTGATAATAACATTGTTATTACTAGTCACATGGTCATCCATGTTTTCAACGACACGCTTTAGGTGTTCAAGAGATGTGTTGACTTAATTGTGGATCTAATGTAATCTGATCTGCCTGCAGATTTAAATGGATTCACTCAGAACGTATTCTGATCAGATTAGAGTCAATGTCAGAACGTCTTTAATGATGATTCTACGGCTAAATGTGCCAATATATACGCAGACTTCTCGATGCTCGATCCTTCCTCAGAGATCTGAGGGATCCCTCAGCTGATATCACCGTCCACCAGTGTGAGGACCCCTGAGGGACCCCTGAGGGACCCCTGATGGACCCCTGGTCACATCTTTTCTGTCCTCTCAGTCTGATCTCGGTGATCTCTGGTGGACTTTGTAGGGTGGATTCATCAGAGATCAGTAACAGGGAAGTGAACTGAATCTGAAGGGTCATTTACAGTTTAGCTCCGCCCTTCAGGTGCGTGAACACATGATCGTCCACACAGAAAAACATTCACACAAATTCAGGAACTGCACCAGAATGAAAAAAGGAATGAGTGAATACTACAGCAGGGCAGAAATCCAGCCAACCACAGCTCCCAGTGCAGTTCACCAGTGCACGTAATCAGACCTTCATGGAAGAATCAGCTTTAACCGATAAAACCGCTGCTTTCAGGATTTCTCCTGTAGCTGCTTAAAAACACAACATTCACATCTGAGACATCGATATAAGTTATAGAACTAAACGTCTTTGACTCTATGTCTAAAAGGCTGGGTGGGAGGGGAGGGGAGGGGGTTCTGCTGACTACAACACTAAAGCACTTCTCTAATGCAACAGCTAACCGACTGCACTTCCTGTTCAAAGCTCCTCGTCAGACCGTCGCTGTGCTTTTAGTTCCATTAAGTGTTAATGGGGGTGGAAGCATCATCAGAGCCTCACGTGGTCGACCCTGACATGGTGGACACAGGCTTGGGGTGGAGGACAGCTCCGCAGGATGGTGTCTCCTGGAACGTGGCGGTGGTCACCTGGAGAACTAAACTGAAGGGGGGAGGGGTGAGAAGAATGCAGAGGAGATAATCCTGAGGTGAGCTGGGCTTTGGGAGGGGACAGGAGGTCACAGCAGAAGCAGCTGGGAGACAAATCAGATAAAACTAACGGCCCTATTTCAGGACAGTCGTAGTGGCCCCACCCTGAGATAAACCAGTACCCCCCCCCCCCAACACCCTGACTGGGAGACGGTCCCCCCCGCACCCTCTGAATCATTGTTGTGGGTCTCTGGGTTTAGGTGTGGCTCTGGTTACTTAAAACAGGAGGAGAAAGACAGATAACATTTTTATTGTTTTATTCATCTTCAACCATGTTAAGAAAAATAAAAACATCTATTTAATAACAGCAGCAAAAGTTCTGCTGATATACAAGTGTTGTTATTAGGAAAAGGGAGTCGGACCGAGTCAATACAGACCAGAATCATACATGGCGGGGGGGGGGGGGGGGGGGGGGGAGAGAGAGGGGGAGGAACCCAGAGAGAGGGAGGGAGAGAGGGGGAAGAGAGGGGGAGGAAGGAGGGAGAGAGAGGGGAAGAGGAGAGAGAGGGGAGGAAGGAGGGAGAGAGGGGGGGAAGAGAGGGGAGAGGGAGGAGAGAGAGAGGGGGAGGAAGGAAGGAGAGAAGGGGGGAAGAGAGAGAGGGAGGAACCCAGAGAGAGG
>NC_042288.1:417744-645203 GCF_901000725.2 Takifugu rubripes | reverse complement strand
CCTGGTGGGTGTGTGTAGAACACACACCACACACACACGCGCACACACACACACACACACACACACAACCCAGTACTCCTCACATACAGATTTGTCAGCATGTGCTCTTGGATTGTAGGTTCGTGAGACAGGAGAGCGGAACTAGAAGAGGAACTTTACTCTAAGCTGATCTTCCTCTATCGCTCTCCAGAGACGATGATCAATGGACCAGGACATTAATGCCCAAGACCAAATCCAGGAATATAGTAGTTTATTTGTCAGGACATCTGCAAAACGCTTAGAGGAGGGCCCTCAATAAGTGGACTCCAAGTCTGGGTCTGGGACCTCTGGATTCCTTCCACCCGAACAATGGATTAGACATAACGCAGAGAATGCTAACGCGGGCTAATGGCCGCGCGTAAATGAGGGATTCCAAGTATAAAACGACTGAAAGGTGATTGCGGTTATTAATGTTTCACGTATAGTGATTGGGAAAGTTGCCAGAGAAAACAGCGTTTGGAGACGAGGGGACGACGTCTGCCTTTCATGCTCCGAGTCACAGGTGTGGCGAAAAGTGGCAACCTGAAGAGAAACTAGCGAAGGAAGCGCTAGCTGTTGGAGGAGTCCCATTTTCCCGACACTTGGAGGCCAAACGCAGCGGTAACAGTGTTGCTGCTGAAGCGTTGCAGCAAGAGGACAAAAAGGACAGGTTCTCTTCTCATCTACCACTTGGACAAGATGAGCAGTCACAGCTGGACAGTTGTGGAGGAACCGTGTTAGCATCGTTAGCACTTGATGAATCAGCATGTTTGGTTGGTTTCAGAACTGCTCGTCTTGTTTTTGAAATGTTTGAGGCTTCTGTTAAGTTATTGATCAAGGTCACCTTTCTGTCATTTCTCTTACAAGTTGTAAATTCCCTCTGGTTGCTTAAGTTTTGATGCTGAATAGTGTTTGAAGCTAAATTAATTTTCCTATAGACCAGAAGTCTACACTTTTTAATGAGATGCAAATATCAAATAAAAATAGAGAAATAAGAGTTACTTTTTTAATGCTCAGTACCTCTGCTGAGGGAGAAGGAAAACTCATTGGTTGAGAGGCTTTACAAAATATGTTCCTCAATAAATTTGGGGGGGACTCCAAATGACTTTGCATATTGACAAGACACAACAGGACCAGGGACACTCCCCCTCAACTGTATATACAACATCCCCTGTTGATGGGCAGACATCTAACAGTTGTGAAACTATTAATTAACGTTTTATGAATAAACTCTGAAACAAAGGGTTGTTTGTTGTTATTAGGCGATCGAATTCACCAGACACACGGGAACGTTGTCTTTGGCATTTCCCTGATAGAGTAACAGTATTCACAGTTATGGCTTTTTACTGGACCTGGGAATTTTACTGTCCCATTCTTGGACGCGGCCCGAAACACACTGTCAAAGTCACGCAGAAGAACGACTTCCCACCATCCATTTAGCTGTTTTTTACCACACCCAGTCCCTTCTCCCCCTCAGTCAAGACCACCATGCACCTATCCAACCATCTGAGCTCCTTTGGATTTCCTGGAATTCAAAGCCATTGCTCTCAGCTGGAAAAGTGGCTTACACCCCACTCCTCCCAGGTTAGAGTGCAAAGACCAGAAATAAACATCTGTTTTTTGCCTTTTGTATGTATAACACCCCGTATAACACCCATAATGGTTCATTTAACAGCATTAATAGTTGTGCGCTTGTACTCCAGTAGTTCTGCCTTTGCTTATATATACCATTTCATATAACATTGTAAATAGCTTGTCCACACCCCTTATCTGTATTTTTGCAGCGATTATTCTTAGTTTAAACACTACCCATTTTACTTCTCCTAGAAGAGTTCTTCTCGTTTCTTTTATAACACCCCGACCCACTTGCAAAAAAAAAAAATGTGATTCTGCCTGCAGTTCCCTCCCGCCCAGGCAGTGGCGCTACAAGATCGCGCGAGGAGCTGCAGACTGTAAGGAAAATATTTCCTGCGCGCACACATATTTTCACATGAAATGAGCTGAAATATCGGGCGGATATTTATGTGCAAACTCTGCCGAAAGCTGTGAGCGGCAGCCCGAAGGAGCGACGGTGGTGTGTGAATATATGCGGACACCGAGATGGACCCGCGGAACCAGCGGAACCATCTGTAAGCCGCCGCGCCGCCGTTTGGATCCGCGCACAGCCGCGAGCCTCCGGTGAGCTCCCGGGGGCTTTCGTGGTGTCCCCCTTCGCCACCTGCCCCCCCGCAACGCCCGGCCTTTCCGTCATCACCAGCCACGTTTCGCCACGGTAGGTTTTTACATGATGAATTAAACGTATTTTAGGTCTCTGAGGATCTGGAACATTAATATTGATGTCATCAATTTCAAACACTGTATTTTATGGTGAGTGTAAGCCTATTATGGGCTATGAGTGGAGGCAGGAATTAACCATTTCTTAGGCATTATTTATATTATATAGCCATCTGTCCTGTGGAAATGGAATTAGAGGCCAATAAACCTGGGTTGGAACCTGGTTTCTGGTAGTTTTGGTAGATGAAAAGGTTGTCAAAACTGGTCTGAACTTGCTCAAAGAATAAGAGATGCGGGACCCCAACGTGATGAAATCCAGGGGAACACATGCCTGTTTAACTTTGGTCAGTTTTTAAAAGTTCGGCTTCAGCTTTGACATATTGCAGCACTTCTGATTGTCAAATCCTGAATTAGTTACTCATAGTGTAAATATGTAAATGCTTCCAGCCCCAGTGCAGCAAGTTACCCCTGCAGATTATTACGCAATGATTGGCCTGGGACGCCCACACCAGAGGCTCCCACTGTGGACACCCACCCCCGGCACCGTGTCCTCGTCCACACCATCAGGTACGGACTCAGGGGACAGGAAAAGTCAAGATAACCGTTGAGTTTTAAAATGAATGTAATTCTCATTTCTAGTGACAGAGCCAGTGAAGAGTTTCATGAGATGCAATCGCAGCCAACGAGCCTCTCCCCCATACCTGAAGGAGAAACCTGGACTACAGCCTGGCTGATGCCTTCAGCCGAGCAGGGGCAAGAGCCGCGCACGTAGCCGGAGCAGGGGCAAGAGCCGCGCACGTAGCCGGAGCAGGGGCAGAGCCGCACGTAGCCGGAGCAGGGGCAGGAGCGGCGCACGTAGCCGGAGCAGGGGCAAGAGCCGCGCACGTAGCCGGAGCAGGGGCAAGAGCCGCGCACGTAGCCGGAGCAGGGGCAAGAGCGCGCACGTAGCCGGAGCAGGGGCAAGAGCCGCGCACGTAGCGGAGCCGGGGCAAGAGCCGTGCACGTAGCCGGAGCAGGGCAAGAGCCGTGCACGTAGCCGGAGCAGAGGGAGGAGCAAAAGTCACGCACGTGGAACGAGTGCACTGCAAGAGAGAGGCAGCTGTGGTAGTTGGGGTCAGAACCAGATCAGTAGTCCAATACAGAGCAGGACCAGAGGTCAGAGGTCAGGTAGCAGCGGTGAAATGGACCAGAATAAAAGAGGAAACAGGAGCAGCGTTGACCAGGATGAAACCTCCCCAGGAGGTTCTCTTCTAAAGGGCCTGCAGATGGTTCTCAGCAGCCAAGAACTGGGATGGGCGGTTTTCCAACCTGACGGATGCACTTCTGGGGATAGAAGGTGAGTCGGCCACACACCTCAGTCCCTAAGTCTACGTTTTGCAACCACTGATCAGGATGAACCAGGTCAAATATTCTCGTAGCTACCATGTTGCTTCTGGATCTTTCAGTTTTAAGTTAATATGATCTGAAAACGACCATTGAATGTGACCTTTTTTCTCCGCAGGCCTTCGGTGAGAGCAAAGAAGAGCAGGTTCCCCTGGGTGGACAGCAGGAGACTTCAGGGGAGGACCTGATCACCTTACCTCACGATAGAGTCGGCAGTGACTTCTTTTGGCTGCAGGCTCCAAATCAAAAGGACTCTGGAGTCCATAAGATGAGGCACTGGGAGCGGAGGAGTCCTTCTTGTATGGGAAGGAAGCGGCCAGTCGGTCCGTTCTCTGAGACCTCCTGTCGGGAGAAAACCTGGCGGAGCTCCGGAAACGAGCACCTTTGGTGGCGTGGAGGATCTCCTGAATGTACAGCAACATCTCCAGAACACGTCAAGGATAGCATCAGCTCTTCGGGACAGCAGCACGTGTGAGAGGATCAAGAGCGGATTAAGCTGTCCTGGGCTCAGCACACGTGGTGACGGGACAGGAGCCCGAGGAGGAGCCGCTCCTCAGTCCAGCCCCCGACAGCTTCACCGCTCACCGCTCAGCCAAATATGCTCCAAGCTCTCCAGAGCTCCATCAACGGGTGAGGACCTTGGATTTGAAGGTTTTGTCCTGTTTATATTTTAGGTTTGACATCGGCCTCGTTGCTGTGGGTGTACCTGCAGGATCCCTCCAGGTTAGTGGATCGATCCAGTGATCACCAGTGGAGTCCGAGCAGGTCGATCGGCTTGAAATGAAGCTCAGAGTTGCCAAAAAACGTGTGTTTGTTTGAGAAGTCACTGAGAGTAAATGAATGAGAGCAACAGCCAGAGCGGAGCCGAGTTCTGATTTTAAAGGCAGTAATTCCCAGAGCTGGGTCGTTTCCTTGTCTGTCTCAGCTCGTTGGGGAAGGAGTCAAAGTTATTTTAGGAACACGGATGAAAGGCTGCAGTGTTTTCTGGCTGCTTTTCATGTTTATGCAGATGTTGCTTCCCTCCCGCAGCAGCGCAGGAGACCTGCTCACAACTAGATGGAAATCCCACATCCCAGATTCCGGCCGGTCAGCACCAGGTAAGGGATTTCTGCTGCACCTCACTCCAGCGCTTCCCAACCTCGGAGCGGCGTTGGTAGCCACTGGCACGATGACTCAGCAATAAAGAAGCAAAATTCTAACCTTCAAATAGCAACAAGTCTCCATTTTGAAATTGTTTTCCAGATGGACAAGGAGGAGGACAGAAGCCGGTTAAAAGCGAGCCACAGCCGGTAAAATGGAGGTGCTGATGAAGGAACTCCAGAAATTAATGAAACATAATGGTAAAAGAATTAGCATCTTAGCAACAGCATCCTTCTTCGGTCCATCTGAAATATCGTGCTGACTTGCAGGATTTAGCTTTTGACCCCAAGTAATTGGATTCTACTGCCAGAAGTGTGAGGAGTTCTTTGGAGACTGGAGCAGTGCTGAGAATCATGCAGCGACCCACTGTTGGCCCTGCAGCGCTGTGAGTACCTTTGGGTCAGAAGCCGGGCCGGTGCACCTTAGTCCAGGGACGAGGACGCCGGAGCGTTGCCTGAGTGAGGAGGGTGGTAAACTGATACTCAACCCCCGTCGACCAGGCAGGTGGTGATGGCTTTAAATGTGTCGGAGGCTTTAAATGTGCTCACTAATGACGCCGATCCCTGGATGGAGGTTAATAATGAGAAACGCGGTTAGTTCCTCACAGCCCTGTTGGTGAGGATGGCAAAGATCCTGAGGGACAAAAGAGGATTTTAACCAAGGTCGCTGCTCGGTTTGCTGCTTCTTTAGGTTTTAGCTCTTTTCTTAAGTGTGTGTTTTCTACCTGTTGCCTGTTTAAGCAGGAGGTGCGTCTGGACAAGTGTGGCGGTAGAGACGGGAGCACGCAGCGACACCCCGCAGACAAGGAAGGTCACGAGGACCCCGCGTTACCCGGGTGGCAACCCAGGGGAGCAGACGGTAGATGGAGAGTGGGAGAGAAGAGCGGGATCACAGAAACAGGCATCACCCCCGACCACAGGAGCAGGAAGGAAAGCCTTTTCCTGGAGGAGGAGGTGAAGAAGGAACGGATGCTAATAACAGTCTCCAGGAACCTGAACCACCCCTCACACAGAAAGGACCCGCAGGCCCCCAAGGTCAACACTGGCAAGCCATGGTTAGCAACTCAAAGTGCTCCAGCAGTACTTAGAGGAAAATGAAACCAGTGGCACAAGAAAAAACAATAAAAACAAAATCCCACAAGAAGAAGAAGAAGAAGAAGAAAATGCATGGTAAAAGAAGAACAAGGAGTCCTGACACTTCCCTTTTCTTTCTTTAACTGTATGTGTATTTTTTCTCATGCAGCTCTAAATTGACTGGACTTCTTCCTGTTTAGCGTGCGTCACCTAACCCAGGAGCTTACCTAAAGACCTGCTTCTACTCTGTTTTCCCCTCTCCTAAATCCGCGTTCCCAGATTATCTGTGCTGAGGTTGATGGAGACCAGATGTGAGGCTTCGACCCTCCGGAGAGTCTCCGGGACTCTGCTTGGATTTGGTGCTGCAATTTATTCATTCAGGGACACGTGAAAAGCACCACAAAGTCCAGGAGAAGTCTGAGCAGGGGCAGGAAAAACTGCCTTTTAACAGGAAGGAACCCTGAGCGGGCCCAACTGATGATAGAACTGAGGAATCCTCCTCTGCTGGGCTGGTGTTGGTCAGCAGCCGTTGTGTCGTTGTGCTGAGGTCAGCGTTTGTAAGGCAAGCCACACTTGTCTTTAGTTCCCCCCCCGCTGGGAGGACTGGTGCTGGCAGCTGTTTACCGCCACCTCCAGCCTGTCCCAACACCTCCCTCACAACAAGATTTTCCCACAATCGCAGGCTGCTAGCGGGGCGAGTCTCAACCTGCTTCCAGCTGCGTGTGTTCCAAAAAAGCAGCCTTCAGTCCTCTTCCTGCTGCACTCGCTTACCTCATCGTCCCAGCGACACCTTGACTTTCTGACTCGCTGAAATACCTGATTGGGAAATAAAGTCTGTTTTTCTACTGAAAACCACCAGCCTGTTTATGACCTGTAATGGTTCCTAGAGGGAGGAAATAGAAAAAGAAATTGTGCCTTTGAGAACTGTGTATTCCAGTAAAGTTGGGTGTGAATGTTTATCTCAGGTCTGCTTGGAACTGGGTCGACCAGTATGTTGGTACTGGTCTGTGGTTGAAGGTGACGCACGTCCCAAATCACAGGCGCTCCCCCCGAGGACGTCCCAGCAGGTTTCAGCTCAACCATACAGGTGAAGCTAACGGTGCTTAATTCTTCAGACTGGATTGTAGGCTGATGTGCTCCAGCTCCCAGTCCAGCTCCCAGTCCAGCTGTGGTGGAGAACCTGACTGGTGACTTGTCTTCTAGTGCAACTGGTGCAGAATCCACCAACCAGGAACCTCAGAACATTTGCTCCAGATTCATTAGTTTTTACAGCATATAGTTTCAGTTAGACAGTATAGTTCTAGTTGGGCAGTATAGTTCCAGTTGGATAGTATAGTTCTAGTTGGGCAGTATAGTTAAAGTTGGATAGTATAGTTTCAGTTAGACAGTATAGTTCTAGTTGGATAGTATAGTTCTAGTTGGGCAGTATAGTTAAAGTTGGATAGTATAGTTCAGTTAGACAGTATAGTTCTAGTTGGATAGTATAGTTCTAGTTGGGCAGTATAGTTAAAGTTGGATAGTATAGTTTCAGTTAGACAGTATAGTTCTAGTTGGGCAGTATAGTTCCAGTTGGATAGTATAGTTCTAGTTGGGCAGTATAGTTAAAGTTGGATAGTATAGTTTCAGTTAGACAGTATAGTTCTAGTTGGATAGTATAGTTCTAGTTGGGCAGTATAGTTAAAGTTGGATAGTATAGTTTCAGTTAGACAGTATAGTTCTAGTTGGGCAGTATAGTTCCAGTTGAGCAGTATAGTTCCAGTTAGGCATGTTTTAGTGCGTCAGGGGTTTCTGTCCTCTCATCCAGGTAAGAGGGACCCAGGTGGAACGACCCGTTAGGTCTGAAAACCCGGCTGGGGAGTGGCCTTCGAGGACCGGGTCTGAGACAGCACTGCTTGACGTCTGAGGACACCCGATTGCAACACATTGATGATGTGTTGGATGCAAAACCAGCCTTCATGGATTGGGACTTGCCCATCAGAGGAGGTCAAATCTATCCCCTCGAGGGTTGGATTCAAGCCGGGATTTGCATCCTTCCAGGCAGGAACTGCTTTCACCAAGGTAAATGGAACCCCACGTGAGTGTTTACCTGTAGGACAGAAAGTCTGGCTTGAATCTGACCTCGAGGACTGGATTTGCCCACCCCTGAACTACGTTGTATTTGTCACATCAGATACAATGAAGTGTTTCGGTTGTGGGGCTGAGGGGCACCTCATTTAGAGCTTGTCCTGGTGCCAGGAGAGAGAACGCTGGCGCTCCAGGCTCAGAGTCTCCGGCGGGTGGTGGCTGAACGGGGGCCCAGAGCCGCCGGCCGGTGCTGACGGGGCCTGGAGTCGCCGATGAGTGGTGGTGGTGGGGCTTCGGGATCAGAGCCGCTGACAAGTAGTGGCGAGGCTCTGGCATTGGGGGAAGCGTTGGTTTTGGAGGAATTGATGGATGGGGCTGAGGTGAGTGTTTTAGTCTCGGTGTCGGTCTCGGGATCGGCCGAGCAGCAGGGCGGAAAGAAAGCGATGGGTGAGATGGAGGTTGATCAAAAATAGTAAGTGGAAAAAAACAGCCGAGAAATGACGGGGAAGAGGAGGCCAGGAAGGTCCAACAGAGCCTCTCTGAAGAGGAGGATGAGGAAGAGTCTGAGATGACTCTCTGCTGGGATCAGAAGACTCTTCACAAGGAACTTTTTAAAAGTGACATGGTGGAGGATCCAGAACTGGAGACAGAGTTATTGTCTGACCTTCCTCAGGTGGGAGTCTTCAAACACTCTTCTGTCAGCTGACTCTCTCCCTGACTATGGAAGAGCTTCATGTGGCCCTCATGAACCTGGCAAATGAGCCTGGCAAATGTGGGTAAGGATTTGTTAGAGGTATTCCTGGAGAACTGGACTGTTGCCACAGAGCTGCAGAAGGGCAGTCATCACCCTGCTCCTAAAGAAAGGAGACCTCCAGGAACTGAAGAATTGGAGGCCGGTCTCATTGCTTTGCGGAGACTATAAGGTCCTCTCCAAGGCGCTAGCTCTCTGACTCAGGGAGGTAATGGCAGAGGTGATTGATGTAGACCAGACCTACTGTGTGCCTGGCAGGCGAATCTGTAATAATATCAATTTGATTCGGCATGTTTTGGACATCTCTAGCTCTTTGGGGCATTGACATTGGTCTTATTTCCTTTGACCGGGAAAAGGCCTTTGATCGGGTTGAACACCAGTACCTGTGGAACACGCTCGCCGTGTTTGGGTTCAGCCCAGGATTTATTGCCAGGGTTCAGGTCATGTACCGTGATGTTGCGAGCATACTAAAAATTAATGGTGGTCTGGCTGCTCCCTTCACTGTCCAGAGAGGGGTGCGGCAGGGGTGTTCTCTCTCTGGAATGCTCTACTCTCCTGCCATTGAACCGCTGTTGCACAAAATAAGGAAAACTCTGATGGGGGTGAGTTTCCCAGGTTGCCCAACAGCAGTGAAATTAATGGCATATGCGGACGATGTGGTGGTGATTGTAAACACGCAGAGAGACATTCAGGTTTTGGGGGAAACAATTGAGCTTTTTAAAGCTCTTTCCTCAGCAAAAGTAAATTGGACAAAAAGTGTGGCATGTGCAACCACGAGGGACTTTCTGGGTGGGCTGGTGGTGCTGGGTCCAGACGGAGGGTTGAAATATCTTGGGCTGTTTTTAGGGGATGACGTGTTTTTAAGGAAAGACTGGGAAGGGGTGCTAGAAGGCGTTGAGGGACGTCTGAGAAGGTTGGAAATGGCTGTTACCCTGCATGTTGTATAGAGGCAGGACATTAGTGATAAATAATCTGGTACCCTCCTTTTTATGGCACAGGTTTGCTGTAGTGGACCCCCCATCAGACCTGCTCTCCAGGGTCCAGACTGTTAGATAGATTTCTTTTGGGACAGATTTCACTGGCTCCTACAGGTGGTGCTATTCCTCCCTAAGGAGGAACGGGGACAGGGGCTGGTGCACTTGACCAGCAGGAGGGCTGTTTTCAGGCTTTTTTCAATATAGCAGCTGTTTTCAGCGGCTGCTATATTGTCCCCCAAGACCTGGTCTGGAGGCCACTGGCTCGGCTGACCCTGCAGAGCATTGGCGGTCTAGGATTACAGGAGTCTGTTTTTACTGGATTTTAAGAATGTGAGGATTTTTTCCTCTCCAACTTTTTACCGTGGTCCTTTTAGCGTCTGGAAGTTGTAGTGGAAGCAGAGGGTTCGACATCAATCCTCGTTCTGGCTCATGAGGGAACCGGTGGGCCATGGAAGCCTTTCCTGAGTTCCCCTCCCTGGGCGGGAGCAACAGTTGCAGAGCCTTGGCACACGGCTGGAGTTACCACCCTGGGAGCCCTGCTGGAGGCGACTGGACCTGACCTGCAGGAGACAACGGAGCTAGAGGTGCATCCGGGCTGGAGATCGAGGAGGAACGTGGAGCGACTACTGAGCCACTGGAGAGTCTGTCTGATGGGGCAAGAGAGGCAAATGCTGAGGGAGCATAACCAGAGGGTGACCTCTCCCTGTCCTGAACATCCTTTCCCATCCCTCGTCATTCAGACCAACCAAACCAACAGCATGAAGTGACCTTGGAGACGGCTGAGAGCAAGGCTCTGAGTGGACTGATGGTGAGGGTACTGAACAGACAGAGGCTGGAGTGCTGGTCCCGATCACCCTGGAGGGCCAAACTAGCCCTGGGGGGAAGAGGTTCGGCCTGAGTGGAGGAGCTTCTACAAACCCCCCCCCTCTCCAAGAAGGCGGCTGACCTCCAGTGGAGACTCGTTTATGGGATTTTAGCTGTTAACAGTTTTATTTCAATCTTGAACCCTTCTGTTCCAAACACCTGGCTGTTCTGTGGAGCAGTCGAGACGATTGTCCATTGCTTCTCAGAATGTCCTCGTTTGCTCCCTTTGGTTTCCTTGCTGGACTCTTTGTTCAGGAGAGCAGATGAGATCTTCTCACTCAGGACATTTGTGTTTGGTTTTAAATACGTAAAGGCGAAAAAAAGACAAGTGCCATTTGATGAAACAGTTCTGGGCCAGTCTAAAATGGCCGTGTAGGTAAGCAGGAGGAGAAGGTTGGAGACAGAATCCTCATTGATTTGAACTTTTATAGAGAAATAAAAGATTTAGAACAGTTTGTAAGTACATGGACCTACCGGGGCGTCCTGTGCTCTATCCAGGAAGAAGAACTTGTTTTTTCAGATCAGCTGGTGCAATGTATTTATTTATTGTCACTTTTAAACTGCATTTTAATGTCTGTTAATGTAGAACAAAATAGCAGAATAAAGATGTGGTTGAAAATCAAGAATCAAAATCGCTCTCCCCTCCCTCCCTCTCTTCCCCCCCCTCTCCCTCCATCCCCCCTCTCTCCCATTCTCCTCTCTCCCTCCCTCTTCCCCCTCTCCCTCCCTCTCTCTGGGTTCCTCCCTCTCTCTCTTCCCCCCTTCTCTCCTTCCTTCCTCCCCCTCTCTCTTCCTCCTTCCCCCCTCTCTCTTCCCCCCTCTCTCCCTCCTTCCTCCCCTCTCTCTCCCTTCCCCTCTCTCTCCCTCCTTCCTCCCCCTCTCTTCCCTCTCTCTCCCCCTCTCCCTCCCTCTCTCTGGGTTCCTCCCTCTCTCTCTTCCCCCCTTCTCTCCTTCCTTCCTCCCCCTCTCTCTTCCTCCTTCTCCCCTCTCTCTTCCCCCCCTCTCTCCCTCCTTCCTCCCCCTCTCTCTCCCTTCCCCTCTCTCTCCCTCCTTCCTCCCCCTCTCTTCCCTCTCTCTCCCTCCCTCTCTCTGGGTTCCTCCCCCTCTCTCTCCCTCCTCCCCCCCCCCCCGCCATGTATGATTCTGGTCTGTATTGACTCGGTCCGACTCCCTTTTCCTAATAACAACACTTGTATATCAGCAGAACTTTTGCTGCTGTTATTAAATAGATGTTTTTATTTTTCTTAACATGGTTGAAGATGAATAAAACAATAAAAATGTTATCTGTCTTTCTCCTCCTGTTTTAAGTAACCAGAGCCACACCTAAACCCAGAGACCCACAACAATGATTCAGAGGGTGCGGGGGGGACCGTCTCCCAGTCAGGGTGTTGGGGGGGGGGGGTACTGGTTTATCTCAGGGTGGGGCCACTACGACTGTCCTGAAATAGGGCCGTTAGTTTTATCTGATTTGTCTCCCAGCTGCTTCTGCTGTGACCTCCTGTCCCCTCCCAAAGCCCAGCTCACCTCAGGATTATCTCCTCTGCATTCTTCTCACCCCTCCCCCCTTCAGTTTAGTTCTCCAGGTGACCACCGCCACGTTCCAGGAGACACCATCCTGCGGAGCTGTCCTCCACCCCAAGCCTGTGTCCACCATGTCAGGGTCGACCACGTGAGGCTCTGATGATGCTTCCACCCCCATTAACACTTAATGGAACTAAAAGCACAGCGACGGTCTGACGAGGAGCTTTGAACAGGAAGTGCAGTCGGTTAGCTGTTGCATTAGAGAAGTGCTTTAGTGTTGTAGTCAGCAGAACCCCCTCCCCTCCCCTCCCCACCCAGCCTTTTAGACATAGAGTCAAAGACGTTTAGTTCTATAACTTATATCGATGTCTCAGATGTGAATGTTGTGTTTTTAAGCAGCTACAGGAGAAATCCTGAAAGCAGCGGTTTTATCGGTTAAAGCTGATTCTTCCATGAAGGTCTGATTACGTGCACTGGTGAACTGCACTGGGAGCTGTGGTTGGCTGGATTTCTGCCCTGCTGTAGTATTCACTCATTCCTTTTTTCATTCTGGTGCAGTTCCTGAATTTGTGTGAATGTTTTTCTGTGTGGACGATCATGTGTTCACGCACCTGAAGGGCGGAGCTAAACTGTAAATGACCCTTCAGATTCAGTTCACTTCCCTGTTACTGATCTCTGATGAATCCACCCTACAAAGTCCACCAGAGATCACCGAGATCAGACTGAGAGGACAGAAAAGATGTGACCAGGGGTCCATCAGGGGTCCCTCAGGGGTCCCTCAGGGGTCCTCACACTGGTGGACGGTGATATCAGCTGAGGGATCCCTCAGATCTCTGAGGAAGGATCGAGCATCGAGAAGTCTGCGTATATATTGGCACATTTAGCCGTAGAATCATCATTAAAGACGTTCTGACATTGACTCTAATCTGATCAGAATACGTTCTGAGTGAATCCATTTAAATCTGCAGGCAGATCAGATTACATTAGATCCACAATTAAGTCAACACATCTCTTGAACACCTAAAGCGTGTCGTTGAAAACATGGATGACCATGTGACTAGTAATAACAATGTTATTATCAATGCTATGGCCGTTGTCTTTGCAAAATAAGTAAGAGCGTGACGACATTCATGATATTTTCTAGAATGTTGATAGTGAAACAAGGAAGAGCTGAATAAATGTTGGCG
This sequence comes from Takifugu rubripes, assembly GCF_901000725.2. NCBI lineage: Eukaryota > Metazoa > Chordata > Actinopteri > Tetraodontiformes > Tetraodontidae > Takifugu > Takifugu rubripes. The sequence goes on along the minus strand of NC_042288.1, from coordinate 631,951 downwards.
AGGCTCCAGATTCCAGAGGGACTTTGAACTTTGATCTTTCAAACATCAAAGCCAATATGTGGGGAAAATGTCCTGTTTGATGGAGGTCTGCGATGCACAAGCGCACAATAATTATTATTATTATTACTTTTATTATTCATTGCTATCACCATTATTACTGCCCTTATTATTAAAGTTCTTATTTTTATTGTCGTTATCGTTATTATGACTGTCAATATTGTTATAACTGTCGTCGTCGTTATTATTGTTATAATTCATAAAAATGATCAAGATCGTTTTTTGTGTGTGTTTGATACATATCTGAGACGTTTATAACCCAAATCCTGATTAAACAACATTGATCTCAGTTGTCTGAACACAGAAACAACAACAACAACAACAACAACAATCCTGATTTGAAGTGCCTTTTGCCCCCTTGGGTGGCTTTATGAGGGTAAAAATGAAAGATAAAAACACCAAAATATAAAAGTACACCAGTGTGAGACAGGGATAAATAAAGGAAATCAGAAATCACCAGTTAATGACGCGAAAACACTGATGACATGATGACTTCACATCCTGTGATGAGTGTGTGTGTGTGTGTGGGTGTGTGCGCGCGCCTGCGTGTGTGTGTGTGTGAGAGAGAGAGAGCGAGAGAGACAGTAAAGGAGCTCAGAACTGGAATTCCTTGTGTGGAACCTGGACGAACGCTTCGCGGCTGCTGGTTTCAGTCACGTGGTTCCTCCGGGCGGGCAGAACCAGTATGACCATATGAGGAATACGGAAGCTGCGCACCTGTGACACGACGTCACACGCCGAAAGTACCTGTTCCGTCTTGCTTCAGTCACTTTTCTGACTGTCTTCCTGAAGTCAGGACAAAGAGCGAGCGAGCAAAGAGGTGAAATCCTGAAGAAAACTTTTACCTGCGGAGTTTGTCGGCGGCTCGGGGGACAGATGGGGGTCGCTGGAGTCCGAATTTGGGTCTTTTTATTCGTCGCTTATCAGGTGAGATCGTTTGACGCTCGTATGTTTTTATCTACTTCCTGTAATTCTGTACTGATTTCTCAGAAAACATTACCTGTAAAGTATAAACAACCGCAAATTTGCGCCTTTACAGCATCGGGAAGGTTTTTAAAAGACTTTTTTTTTAAAAACCTGTAGATGTTTACGTGAGTATGTTCTTGACATTTGTGGCCATGGATTGAAGCAGCAGGTGGTAGCGCCGGATGAAAGGTTGCAGCTTGGTCTCCGGCGGTAGTTGCACATATTTAGTGAGTATTTGTGGCGCTTGTCTAGCGCCATCATGGCTGTTGGACTGGTCTCTTCCGGGCCCAGGGGCCTCGCCCTGCTGCTTTCACACACTAACACACACTTCCACAAGTAAACCACGTGTTCCTTAGTGCGCCAGACTCTGCGGATCATATATATTCCATATGTTTGTAACACTTTTATCTAGAGCACAGAGAAATAAGGGCTGATGTCAGTCATGACACGCGTCCTTGGTCCTTCAGCGGCTGCTGTGCGGTCCTCAGGTATTTTTATCTTTCCGAGGTGAAATCTAGTCCAGAATAGACCACAACTACAGAACTCGAAACTGAGGAAAGAAAAAGCAGCTTTTCAGTTTCAATTGTCACTGCATTTTCCCGAAAGCATTTGAATAAAGGGAATAAAGAAGTTTGTTCTTGTTTCCATGTATTCATTTGAAATTGAGTCAAAGCAAATAAAAAAATCTATTCTGGGATTTAACATTTCTCAGGAACACTTATGGTCTGAGGTGGTAACAGGCTTGTTTTCATGTATTAGTAATTCAGTATTTTATTTCATTACTCTATTTCTTCCTGTTTCGTTGGGATTTCTTTCAGGCAGTTATCCTGGGAAACTAGGAATCATTGTTTAGATCACAACTTTCATTTCAGCCAGTAATGGGGAGTTTAGTTATCCAGGGAATTTTGACATATAACATGAATGAAAAACGACAGGATTTTGTGCGTTTCCTTTTAAAACATGCTCTCAACGTGTTTCTCCTTTTCTTGTACATTTAGACAATAACTATTATTTATTTCTCCAAGGTATCGACGTTGGTGACGCCAGAGGAGCAAACATGTGTCCCTGGATTTGACCAAGATAACGTGATTTTCAAAATGACCAGTAAGAACCTGAGGTCACATGCAAGATTGGGCAAAGGTGAGAACTTTGTAAAAATGTATCTACATTTGTTTCTTCAATATTCGGCACCTGTGGTTGGTCGGCCGTAGATCAGTGCGGAGATGTAGCTGATGTTTTAAATCTTTGATTAACATCAGTCTACAGATTGTTTAATTGCAATATGTAAGCTGTGATACTGGCCAGAGGGGGCGCTAGTGGGCACTATCACTGGACAAGTGTGGTTTTGCTGTAGGTCCCTAAAGAATTGGGGGGTGTTTAAACTACAAAGAGAATATGTCAACGTTCACATTTTGGAGATCACTTAATCTTCCACTGGATTAACTGTTGGCGTTAAGAGGGAGTTTGAGCTGAAGGGCCCGACGCTCCTGCTCCAGAATCTGCAGGAAAAGCATTCCTCTAGCCTGCACTTGAAAATGAAAGTAGCCCTCAGCTGTGAGCCACAGCACCAAGCAGCTCTTCATCCCTCTCCAGATCTGATCTGATCCCAGTGACCCAGATCACTTGCTGAGCCGTCTCATTGCTCTGCCCCTAACGTATACTCTCTATGTATGAGAACACCTTTACCTGGATGCTGAACCAGTGTGTTTACAGAATACTTGCTCGCTGTATCTTTCCTTTATTTTCTATCTTGTCGTGTTTGGAGAACTGATTTATGCCCATTAAATTACAGTGAACTTTGACGACTGCACCATGCGGAGACGGTTTACCTTTTGGAGTAGCGACAGTCGTGTCAGGGTACAGACAGACGGCACTCTGACGGTCAGTAACCAGCTTTTAAATATATTTTTATATTAGCCCTTACTGGTTAAAGTGGGGTTTAAAGGTTTGGTTTTATTGGGATGGGAACAAACGGGCATTATTTTGGTTTGTATAAATGACACGTCTGCTCCTTCGTCTAGACTGTAGATGCTATCAATAATTAGCATTTACTGAATATGAACATTTGGAGACAGTCAGAGGAAACAGAAGCTCTGGTTTCCTCATGATCTGGCAACAATGCCTCCAGGTCTCAATTCACTTACATTAGTTATTTGTGCTAAATATTATATTCTTGAAAAAGACATGAAAAGATGAAATTTGCAAGATTTTTCCTGACAATGGTGTGAGGAAGACTTGATCCCTATTCCTTTTTTTAACATTCCTTTTTTGAATGAATTCATTTTGTTAATGATTTTTCTACGCTTCATAAGCCTACAGGGGTCACATGGGTAACTTGTAACTTAAACTTTTAAACCAATTTAAACAAAAAAGAGGTTGTCCTGTCAGCATTCCCCTTTTCTCTTTTCCTCCAGGTAAAGCGACCAATTACGTTGCATGAAGGACACCTGGACTTTCTTATCGATATCAGGGATTCCCAAGGTCACAAACATACCCTCCCTGTCAGGCTGCTGCACCAAAGCCTTGAAAGTGAGGTGAACAACAGTGAGGTAAAAAAAAAAGTTACCTTTTTCTGCTTTGGTTAAGAAAGACCTAAAGAAGGAGCTTAAAAACAAATGCTTTTATTACGCTTGAAAAATCAGTTGGAAGTGTCTGAATACGTTCATCAAGCTGGTCATGCAGCTGTTGTCATCCAAGCTTAAATACAGCAGAAAAAATGTGTGAACCATTGTGAAATTCTGTGATTTTTCTCCAATAATTCATCATAACTGTCGTCACTGTGAGTCACTGTCCAGTTGTGCTTAGGACCTCAGAAATCTGGGCAGTGGCCCTGGCTCTTGGGGTCCTTTGGACTGATGTTCGAGTAGCCACCGTCCCCAAGCCTCCATTGGTTGAAATTTAGTCTGTCAACTGTTGAATGTGAAGTCTTTGATGTCCCTGTGTAACCTGTTCCAGCTGTAGGGAAGTCAATGGTTCGTGAGCATTGACTGAAGGGTGGGGTGGGGGGGGGCTTCTTTAACAGTCAGGCTAGCTCTAGTCCCACCTCCAAACCCAGTTTTTTGTTTTTTCACCAGGCTTCCAGGTATGCTAAGGCTGGACTCCAGTGAGGTTCTTGGGCTCTTTAACCCAAGTGTTCACATTGTGGTTCTCACTGTAGCCATTAAAGCTCAGCATGTTCTTATTTTTGGCATATTTGTCGATACCCTTTCCTTCAAAATCTGATCACATTTTCTGAAAAATCAATGCAGAAACCATGAAATTCCAAAAGATTCACATACGTCATCGCATTTTATTTTTTTTTTTAATTTATTTTTAAATCCTGTTTGTTCGTTCATTCAGGAGACCCGCAGGGCTCCGGTGTGGTGGGTGATGAGGCGTTCTCTTATGGGGATGGCTATGCTGTTCCAAATATTACCACCACAGCCCCCACCTGAGAGAACAGCTCGTCCAAAGTTGGTCTGTCTGTAGGGCACGTCAGTCCCCTCTGACCGTAGACCGAGTGGCTCTGCCGGCAGCATGTGTTAGTTTTAATGATGGCGGCGCAAGACCAGTTTATACAGAGCACCAGCAAATTTAAAGTATTTGAAATGATCAAAATTCAGAAGTTTGTATGTCTCTAAAATGAGAAATTCTTTCTTGCCCCAAATGGGGGCAAGATGAGACAATACAGGCATGTCACCTATATTTTTATGCCCTGCATACCAGACCAAGATGGTATTTTTAAGGAAAGGGTTTTTCATACATCTTTTTAATGTTTTAAGACCTAAGGAGTACATATATAAGCTTAATGGTAATGGAATTTATTCATGCTCAATGCTGACCGAGGTGGGAGGTGTAGTAGTACAGAAGTAATTGGATGCTGAGGCTAGTTGGGCAGCCATATAATACCGTCTGAGATTAGGAAATTGAAGCCCTCCTCACTCATAAGGCAAATACAGTAGTTTAAGATAAAGCCTGACCCTCCCATCATTCCTAAGTTTGTTGTAAAACATCTCTGATAGCAGCAGTGGGAGTGTTTGGAAGTGGTATAAAAATTGTGGTAAGAGTCATTTTAATTAATTTGTCCAATCATAGAGATGGACAAAGTGGACCAAGTATCTAAATCCCTCTGTCGTCATTATCAATGGGGTATCTATTGTGGGGTTATGACGTTCTACCTTATTAAAGAGCAGTAGTATGGATTTGGGTTTTGACTTTATAACCTGAAAAACTCCCAAAATGTTCAATTAACCTCAACAAATTAGGAATGCTATGTTTTAAGTTTCTCAATAAAATATTATATCATCTGCAAATAGCAAAATACAATGTTCCCTTCCCCAGCTGTAACGCCTGGTATTCCTCTGGGTTCCCTCACGGCCATAGCTAAGGGCTCTATTGCTAATATAAATAGTACTGGTGACAGAGGGCAGCCCTGTTGGGTGGATCTTTGTAGTCTAGAGGGTTTTGATGTTGCATTATTGGTAAGGATCTCAAGAGTTGGATTTGTGTACAACAATGGAATCCATTTTAGAAAAACTTCACCTAATCCATATCTTGGGAGGACATCAAAAAGGTAATGCCAATCTCTTCTATCAAAGGCTTGGGAAGCATCTACTGAAAGCTGTGCAGTGTCTATCTCATTATGTTTCTCATGAAGTATATTCAAGACCCTCCTAATATTATGATATCCTTGCCTTGTTCGTACCAAACCTTGCTGGTCATCGTTAATGTGCTGCTGTGGAATTTACTTATCCAGCCTTCTAGAAAGTGCTTTAGAGTATTTTTGTATCACATCCCATCAAACTGATTGGTCTGTAAGACAAACATTCAGTTGGCGGCTTATTTGGTTTCTATATAAGGGTTATTAAAACTAGGGGCTTCATCGTAATGTATCTGGGAGAATTATTTTGATAAAAGATTCACTAAACATACCAAGAAGTGGATCAACAAGTTTCTTTTATAGAATGTTTTTTAAAACTGAAATCAGTAATCCGTCTGGACCTGGTGCTTTTCCACCATTAATGTCCCCATAGCTTCAAGAAGCTCACCTGCCTTCAGTCGACAATCTAATCTGCTTTTTTCATCATCTGTTATTGTTTGGAATTTCAGCTTATCGAGGAAGATGTTTTGTTCTTTTATTTCTATGCAGTCTGATTTGTACAGCTTCTCGTAAAAGTCTGGGAAAGTATTATTTATTTTTAATGGATCCTTGGTAAGATTGCCAGTAGTTGATCCTTTCTTGTATAAAGGTTTTTCCGTATCCCTCGGTTTTCCAGATCCTCTGCTTTGGATTCAAGGAAAGTAACACGCTTGATGGTCACATCAAACTTACGCTTTTTCGAGTGATCCCTCTACCTCGAGATGCGGCGTTCAGCTTCGTCGATCCGCACCTCGTTTGAGGCGATATCTCGTTGCGTTTGTGTCATGTTGTATTCCAGCGCTTATTCCAGAGTTCGTCATTCCAGTCAGATGAGTGTCTATGTTGTCCAGCTTTGTTCCAAATTCTGTCTGGAGTGACTTAAGCTCGCTCAGAAATTTGGCTAAATTAGCCGTGCGGCTAGTGTCCATGTTGCTGCCTAGGGTCGGTGATGTTGTTTTCGTAGCTGTTTTTCAGGCGCAGGTAAAATTGTTGCACTGCTTGGCTGGCGGGGATTAGACATGTCACTGCCGAGGTTGTACTCTAGACTTCAGTTGCAAATATTACTCTTTTTTTTAAAAAAAAAATTTTTTTTTTTTGGTGATGTCTTGCACAGGTGGCGTAAACATTTCCGCTAGGCTGCCATCATGGTCATGGTCACATGACCCCCCTCTAGTTTTCTTGTTTTGTTTGGAGAACATCATACAAACATGAGTTGGAAACAAGTCTTGGACTAGAGCCATTGCAGATGGAAGAATGCGACCAGCTTCCTGTGTATTTTTTGCGGATGTATATGTTGCTGCATCTTCTTCATACATTTGCATCTAATTTTTTGAATGCTTGTGGAAGGTCGTTGATATAAGAATCGGTCCTAGAATGCAACCCTGTGGGATTCCTGCAACACATTCCCGATAGGTGGATTTGACAGCATTGACCACGACACACTGCAGTCTGTTGGTCAGGTAGCATCCATTTTATGGCTGTTCCTGAAAAATTAAAGTGAGTTAATTTGGTTAAAAGGATGTTGTGGTGTCAAAAGCCTTCTTTAGAAATACCGTTCCAACACAACCACTCTTGTCTAAGCTCGGTGTGTTTTTATGCTCTTTTCTGAAACTGACATCAAGATCATAATCACCCTTGGCTTCAGAGCTGTTCAGTTGACTGTTCATGCTAGCTACCTCCGTTTGTGAAATCTCATCTCTTGCAATAATCGGTTGTGCATCATTGATAGGAATGGGTTCAGAACCCAGCAGGATGGAACAGCGGGGATGTTTCTATAATCTATGAAAAAGTTGTTGAACTCTGCGCTCATTTTATTGGGATTTGTCATCGGTTTTCCATTGATGTTTATTTCTATCCCCTTGTTGTCTTTTGTTCTGTTTGCCAGTAAGTGTATTAATGCTGTTTTCACATTTTTTGACTGTTTTCTTTTACATTGTCAATGATGTTTTTACAAAGAAGTTTGCTTTCTGTATTATTGTGTGTATTGTGTTGTTGAGTTTTGGGAATTCTATTGTTATTCATTGACCATTATGGATATTAAAATTAGCTCTGGAATCTCTTTGGAGAGTTTTCTACAGAAGAAAATGTAGAAAACGGCATTATGGTCAGATATTCCAGTTAAAGTGTTGGTGATTCTTTCAGGTCAGTTAGTAAACAACAGGTCAATTTTTGTTTGTGATTGGTTGGTTTATCTTTAAACTGTTGGTGGTTTTAAGATTCCTTCTAGCTTCTTTTTTGTCCCAATTTATGTTAAGTCACAGACTAAATTGAATTCTGTCTTGTGGTCACATAAATTAAATAACTTTAAGTTTGTCATAGAAATCTACTTTGCTGTTTGGTTTTCGATATATATACAGGTGAGGGTAAAGGATCTCAGTAGGTAGTTCCAGTTGATATTTGAGGTGACTTCTAACAAGACTTCTAACGCCTCCCCCTTTCCCCTCTAGTCAGTCTTTTCTGAAGGTGTTGTAACCAGGCAACCAGGTTTGAAATAACTAAGGAGTGGAATTTTTTATGAACTAGGTTTCTATTGTGAATTTTACATGTATGTCCTTTGTTTTATGGATTTGAGAAACACTTGATAAGGTGGTTGTGGTGCAGTTGTTCTATCCTCTATAGCAGACTGGCTTAGAACTGGGGTGGTGGTACCATCAGTTGCAGTAGTGGTCCGATCAGCTGAGGGGATGGTCCAAATCTGTTGAGTTAGTCTAAATCTTGTACTCCTCCATACTCCTGAACAGACAACACTTTTAGCAGGGTTTTAAGACCATGTAACCAGGGTAATTCTGGCTGGGATGTGTCATACTTCACTAGAACCTCAGGTACTGAACTGCTGCACCAGGATCTTCAACAGCATGTACACACCTTTTGCCATGCATTCTCTACTCTGCTGACAATGTTCAGGCTGCTTCTTTATCAGTTATTAATGTAATTTTGTTCTTTCAGCTGTGGAAGCTAGAAGAAACATCTCTTATTGCAGAGTGTGTAATAACCTTACAGCATGTGTTGGTCTAGTCATGAAGGCTTACTTATCCACAGTTATCCCTCTGACCATATTATTAAATGTCCTTGCCCAGGGTGCAATGGAAGCCCCGGTGCCTGTCCTGTATTTCCAGAGGTCTGGTGGAGGTCTAAGGAGGAGAAAGAGAGACTGGGTGATTCCTCCCATCCAGGTTGCTGAGAATACGAGAGGACCCTACCCACTTGAAATCTCTAAGGTAAGACCCTTTGAAATGGATTAGTGGGCTCAGTTTGTCTCCATTATGTTCCAGTTATGGTGGAATCGGACAAAGTATAGAAATGTACTTGAATCACGTACCAATGTACCCATCATTAATTTGAAGCCCAAATGAATGATTGGTGCCTCTAGGCATGAAGGGTGTGGACACAACATAAGAGAGGTTAAACTTGAGCAGCACTTAAAAAATGTTTGATATTTGTTGGTAGAAACACCTGAACACATCAGGTCTAATCGTCCCCATTCAGATTACTTCTGCCACCAGGGGCTGAACGTGGCTCTGACTACAGACAGAAAAGTGCCGTTTAAACATTCTGAGTTGTGACTGCTTTTGTCCAGATCCGTTCAAACCAAGACAAACTGAAGAAGATTTTCTACAGCATCACTGGTCCAGGAGCTGATCAGCCTCCTACAAACCTGTTCACCATGGACAGAGACTCAGGATCTCTGTTTGTCACACAACAGCTGGACCGAGAGGAACAAGCCAACTACACGGTAGGCCTCATGCTAGAGACACAAGCAATACAAACTGATGCATTTACACAGGATAAAATTATAATTTTTATTTAGAAATTAGAATATACAACTCTAGATATAAGAAGTAGGAGGGTGCTAGTAACTTCTGCTCCAGAAATTGGATGGTCCATCTCCTGGTCTCCTGACTCTGTTCCTCCTTGAAGATACATGTTGGTAGGATTGAGGAGCTCCTGGAAGTATTCCTTCCACCGCCGGATAATTGCCCCAGGAGACGTCAGCAGCTCCCCACACATACCTAGCATGGTTTGAGCAAGTTGCCGCCTGCTGCCCCTAAGGCGCTGGACAGTTTGCCAGAATCTTCTCGGTGCCGACCGAAAGTCCTCCTCCATAGCCTCACCGAACTCCTCCCACGCCCATGTTTTTGCCTCTGCGGCCGTCTCGGCCGCAGCCCGCTTAGCCAAACTATACCAGTCAGCTGCTTCCGGAGACCCACAGAACAGCCATGACCTGTAGGCCTCTTTCTTCAGCCTGACTGCTCCCCTCACCTCTGGTGTCCACCATCGGGTACGGGGATTACCGCCATGACCAACACCAGCGGTCTTGCAGCCGCAACTCGTGACAGCCACCTGAGCAATGGCGGAGCGGAACATGGCCCATTCAGACTCAATGTCCCCTACCGCCCCTGGAAAGCTCTGTCGGATGTGGGAGTTAAGACCAGCCTTACGGGTCCGCGTGGTGACTTCCCCCCCACCTGATCCAACTCACCACCAGGTAGTGATCATTTGACAGCTCTGCTGTCATATGGCCGCAGATCAGCTGACACGACTATGAAGTCAAACATTGACATCCACCGATGAACATCCTTATGTTTGAACATGGTGTTGGTTATGGCCAAGCTGTGACTAGCACAGAAGTCCACTCTGGTTCTGATCGGGCAGACCGTTTCTCCCAATCACGCCTTTCCAGATCACTCTGTCGTTACCCACGTGAGCGTTGAAGTCTCCCAGCAGAACGATGGAGTCCCCAGTCGGGACACTGTCCAGCGTCCGTCCTAGGTCCTCCAAAATGGGTGTGTACTCTGAAATATTGTTCGGAGCATAAGCACAAACAACAGTCAGAACCCGTTCCCCAACCCAAAGGCTCAGGGAAGCGGCCCTTTCGCTCGACCGAGAGAACCCCAACATCAAACTAGAGAGTCTAGGGGCAAGCAAAAAGCCCACCCCAGCTCTCCGTCTCTCGCCCTGAGCAACTCCAGTGTAGAAGAGTGTCCAACCCCTCTCAAGGACTTGGGTTCTCGAGCCGACGCTATGTGTGGAGGTGAGGCCGACCTTATCTAGTGGGTAGCGCTCAACCTCCCCCACAAGCTCCAGCTCTTTCCCCGCCAGAGAGGTGATGTTCCATGTTCCAAAAGCCAATTTCCATAACCAAGGATCGGACCACCAAGGCCCCCGCCTTGGTCCGCCGCCCAATCCACAATGCACCGGACTCTTCATGCTCCTCCTGCAGGTGGTGGGTCCACTGGGGACGGGAGTGTCCACATAGCCGGTTCGGGCTGGGCCTAGCCGTGCCCCATGGACGTAGGCCCCAGCCACCAGGCGCTCGTGATCAAGCCCCAGCCCCAGGCCTGGCTCCAGGGTGGGGCCCCGGTAACCCTCCAGGCTGGGTACGTGGCTTCTCCCTCTTTTGTTGCATGCTAGAGCTCCGGCGGAGCTCCGGGAGCAGATGGGATCCGCCCAGGGTATCTTAAGGCTCTGGATGTTGTAGGGCTGTCCTGGCTGACACGCCTCTGCAACATTGCGTGGACATCGAGGGCAGTCCCCTTGGACTGGCAAACTGGGGTGGTGGTCCTTATTTTCGAGAGTGGGGACCAGAGGGTGTGTTCCAACTATAGGGGGCTCAAACTCCTTAGCCTCCCTGTGAAAGTCTATGTCAGGGTGCTGGAAAAGAGGATTAGATCGAGAGCCGAACCTCTGATCGCGGAAGAACAATGCGGGTTTCACCCCGGTCGTAGAACCACGGATCAGCTCATTACCCTTGCTGGGGTGCTCGAGGGGAATTGGGAGTTTGCCCAACCAAGTCCACATGTGCTTTGTGGACTTGGAAAAGGCCTATGACCGGGTCCCCAGGAGCATCCTCTGGGGGTGCTCCGAGAGTATGGGGTGGATGGTCCCTTGATAAGGGCCGTCCAGTCCCTGTACCGAAGGAGCGGGAGTTTGGTCCGGATAGCCGGTTGTAAGTCGGACTCGTTAACAGTGAGGGTTGGACTCCTCCAGGACTGGCCTTTGTCACTGGTTCTGTTCGTAACTTTTATGGACAGAATTTTTAGGCGCAGCCGGGGAGTGGAGGGTGTCGAGTTGGGTGGCCGGAAAATCTCGTCACTGCTTTTTGCGGATGACATAGTTGTTCTGGCACCATCGAGCAGAAACCTCCAATACATGCTGGGGCGGTTCGCGACCGAGTGTGAAGCGGCAGGGATGCAGATCAGCACCTCCAACTCAGAGTCCATGGTCCTCGCTCGGAAAAAGGTAGAGTGCCTTCTCCGGGTCGGGGAGGAGGTCCTGCCTCAGGTGGAGGAGTTCAAGTATCTCAGGATCTTGTTCACGAGTGAGGGGAGGATGGAACGTGAGATCGACAGGCGGATCGGAGCGGCGTCAGCAATGATGCGGGCACGTAACTGATCAGTTGTGGTGAAGAAGGAGCTGAGCTGGAAGGCAAGGCTCTCGATCTACCGACCGATCTACGTCCCAATCCTGGCCTATGGCCATCGACGTTGGGTGATGACCGAAAGAACGAGATTGCGGATACAAGCGGCCAAAATGAATTTCCTCCGCAGGGTGGCCGGGCTCAACCTTAGAGAGAGGGTGAGAAGCTCGGACATCTGGCAGGAACTCGGAGTAGAACTGCTGCTTCTTCGCATCGAGAGGAGTTAGTTGGGGTTGCTCGGGCATCTGGCCAGGATGCCTTCTGGACGCCTCCCTTGAGGTGTTCCAGACATCTCCCTCCGGGAGGAGGCCTCCTGGCTAGCCCAGGATGAGGTGGATTGATTCCATCTCTCGCCTGGCTTGGGAGTGGCTGGGCTGGAGGAACTGATGAAAGTTGCCGGGGAGAGGGCTGTCTGGGCATCCCTCCTGAAGCTGCTGCCCCCACGACACAGACCCAGATAAGCGGGAGAAAACTAAACTAAACGAAACAAGGGTGCTGGTAGGGCTTGTCTTGCTCCCATAAAACTGCGAACATTCCCAGTTTGTCTGGGCCATTTGAAAGTTCAGAGATGTTACATCGTCAGCATTATAAAACTGTCAGTAGATGGTTTAAACACCTTTTTAATTACTTTAAATGTTTGGGGTTTTTTGCAGCTTAAGGCCTATGCTGTGGCCGCTGGCTCTGGAGCTGCTGAGGAGCCGATGGATATCGTCGTCAATGTCATTGACCAGAATGACAACAAACCTATTTTTGTCCAAGACATCTTCCTGGGAGAAGTTGCTGAGGCTTCACCAAAAAGTACCATTTGTTAATCTACATTAAGCTCTTGGATATATATTTGGCTAAATACTAAGACCACGTGGTCCTGAATGTGATGGAATAGACGAGTAGCACATTGTAGTAACCAGATGTGTAAAAGAACTTGCTTTTAGTACTTTTTAATATTCCACTGATGTGCTGCAGATGTTTTTGAAGACTGAACTTGCTTCCATTTCTGAATTGTTTTTCCAGATTTTGATGTGATTCAGGTTGTGGCTAAAGATCTGGATGAAGAAAACAACGACAATTCTGATCTCCGCTATAGTATCTTAAGCCAGGAGCCAAAGTTGCCCAGTAACGACCTGTTTGTCATCAACCCAGTGACCGGCTTCATCCGAGTCAATGCAGGTGGACTAGACAGGGAGGTGAGGACTCATCATACTTTAAATGTCTTTGTGTCCTGCAGGGACCGTTGTTTCAAACTAAGTCCAAAGTTTTACATTTAAAACTGTCGATTAAAGAAGATGATGTAATTAATCATTTCTTCATCTTACTTTCCGGCTGTCTCTCGACTCCCGATGTCCGTCCTTTAATCTGGGTTGACAGTAATTTGGTCTGCTATCGCGAGGCTCAGGGATGGTTTTGAGGTTAAAGCCCAAAGCACTTTGTGGCCCTCACAGAGAGGACATGAAGAAGGTGGCTTCCACAGTACTGTGAGAACATCATCAGACCCTGTATCTTTTTCACTTAAATGTCATGTTGTGCATCAATGGGTGCACTTAAACACTTTGCCTCAACAGACTTTGCTGTCCACCTCGGCGGTGTCATTATATTATAAGCCAGTCACTCTGTTTTATTAACAAATGGATGAATCCACTCATGAATCGCATAGAAAATAGTTTTCATCAGAGACCAGTGGTCAGATATATTATTTACTTATTCATTCATTTTCCATGGCAGCTGAGTGTCTGTCTTCCCTGACCACACCCTGGTAAAAGCCCCTCATGATGAAGCTTTAAAAGGTTGCTGGTTGTGCTGTGTGTTGGGATGGGTCAGCACGGAGCGAGACTGATCAGGACAGCTGGCCAACATCTCTCACCTCCTGTTGTTCAGCACCATAACCTTCATTTGCCCAGAGCAAACCAACTAATGATCATAATTTTTAAAAGAAATTGAAGCAAATGTTGGCTGTGATTCAGCTTTTTAAGGCCGTTTGTGGAGACTTGTATAAATATCATCTGCACTTGAAAGAAAGGTTATTAAAATACAGTTATTGTGTTCAAGCCTTGCTGTCTTTCCTGTCACAGAAATACCCAAAGTACACTCTGGAGGTTCAAGCGGCTGATATGCAGGGGGATGGGTTGACTGGAGTAGCAAAAGTAATCCTTACTGTCACCGATAGCAACGACAATGCTCCAGCCTTCACTCAGTCCTCCGTGAGTGCCTCTACAACGGTCACCTCAACCTCTTAAACCTGACTATCATTACACTTTAATCATATTGCTCTTAATTTTTCAGTATGAGGCGTCGGTTGCAGAAAATAAAGCAGATGTCCAAATCATGAAAATGATGGTGACAGATGGAGATGAACCGCATTCTCCGGCCTGGAATGCCAAGTTCAAGATTATCAGTGGTGATCCTGAGGGGCTTTTCTCAGTAAGAACAGGACCCAACAAACAAGAAGGAATTCTTTCCACTGCCAAGGTAAATTTGTCTAATAATTAACTTGGGACATTCACGTCATGGTTGAGGACCGTCAGACCAATTGTTGCTGCTCTGTTTGTCCTCTTCCTGCCAAGGGTCTTGACTTTGAGAAGAACAACAAGCACACATTGTTGGTTGCAGTGGAGAATGAAGTTCCCTTTGCATTACCACTGCCTACTGCCACCGCCACCGTTGTGGTGAAGGTGGTGGATGTTAATGAAGCTCCCATCTTCGATCCACTGGAGAAGCTTGTGTCAAAACGAGAAGATCTTGCTGTTGACAGTGATGTGGTGCAGTACACTGCATCAGATCCAGACACGGCACGCAATCAAAACGTCATGTAAGATTGAGCATCTATCTGTGGCGTTACATCATGATAGTGACATTTTAATGGAAAGTGGACATTTTCAGTCCTTAAATTAAAGGATTACTCGTGGCAAACATTTCCATTCTAAAGAAACTGGGACGAGAGTTCTTGAGGGCTGAAGATTCGTGTTAGTACAGCTACATGAGTACAAGGAAGTTTCTTCTCATTTCCTGTAGTTGGTTAAAAACTCTTCAGAAATGTAGGTCTTACTGGCAGTGATGTCATTAGCAGTCTCTAGAACCTTTAAGCCCTCAGACTCCATCATGCCAAGGAATGATTGAAAACCAGCATAGACCAATGATTCTGTTGTGATGACATTTGAATTCTAATAATTTTGTTATGTTTAGTCAATGTATAGAATTCCATGATTAACATTGACATAATTATTTCTGTGATTGTCTGATTTCCAGGTACAGAATCATCAGGGACCCTGCTGGTTGGCTTGAGGTGGACAAAACTACAGGTCTGATTAAGGTGAAGAATGCCATGGACAGAGAGTCGACCTTTGTCAAAGATGATAAATACACCGCCCTCATCGGTGCTTACGATAATGGTAGGTAATTATGTGCTGTTATTTATATACAGCTTTAATTGTACTAATACGTTCCTGTCACCATATCAGATGAAGTCCCAGCCACAGGAACCGGTACTCTTGTCATCCAGTTGGAAGATGTCAATGACAATGCCCCCATCATTGAAGAACGTACAATCAGAGTGCGTCTTTTACAGATATTTTTAGATATTATTTGGGACTTCGAGTTCTTTTTTTAAACAAATGCTCCTGTCCAGTGTCCAAATATTTAATGTTACTCTGCTTTTCCCAGGTGTGTAATAAAGATTCTACTCCTCACCTGCTGTCAGTAACTGACAAGGATGGACCAGGATATGGATCTCCATACAGTGTGTCCTTACAGGGCACATCCAAGAGCAACTGGACAGCTAGGATGAATGACTCAAGTACGTAATATAGTGACAATGGTGTGCATCTTGTCCTCCCTTCCCCTTCCTCTCCCCAGACACTTCCTCCAGCTCTTCCAGGAGTATTCCGAGGTGCTCCCGGGCCAGCTGAGGGACATAGTCTCTCCAACCTGTCCCGAGTTTACCTCAGAGCCTCCTTCTGGTGGGACATGCCTGGAAGACCGCCCTAGGG
The DNA here is from genome assembly GCF_901000725.2 of Takifugu rubripes. NCBI lineage: Eukaryota > Metazoa > Chordata > Actinopteri > Tetraodontiformes > Tetraodontidae > Takifugu > Takifugu rubripes. Next base: position 615,912 of record NC_042288.1, on the reverse strand, counting down.
AGGCGTCCAGGGGGAAACTGAAACAGATGCCTGAGCCCGCTTAGTTGACTTCTCTCTACACGAAGGAGCAGCTGCTCTACTCCGAGATCCTCTCTCGTGAATGAGCTTCTTAGCCTATCTCTTAGGGAGTGCCCAGTCCACCCATGGAGGAAATTGATTGTGGCCGCTTGACCACAGGTGAAAATAGGAGCGTAGACTGACTGCTAAATCCAGAGCTTCACCTTTCAACTGGGCTCTCTCTTTACGGTCCCGTACACCGACCACATAACTGGACACGCCAAGATACTTGAACTCTCCACGTCAGGCAGGACCTCTTCACCACTCCAAGACACTCCCACAACATCCAGAGTCTTGAGGTACTCAGGGCGGCTCTCATCCACCGTGGTGCCTTGCCACCGAGAAGCTTTCTCACTACCTCTCTAAATTTGGCTTGGGTGATGTTGGATTCCACCTCAGACTCTCCAGCCTCTGCTTCCTCAATAGAAGGCATGTCGGTGGGATTGAGGAGCTCCTCGAACTATTCCTTCCACCGATCGACAATATTCCCAGTTGTAAAAAGTGCTGGCAGACCACTGCTTCCCCCGCCTGAGGCGCCGGGCCGTTTGCCAGAATCTTTTGAGGCCGACCTATAGTCCTTCTCTATGGCCTGACCAAACTGCCATACATCTACTGTTTGGGGAGGACACCGGCCAACTTGGACTGATATGATTCCTCCTCTAGCTTGACGGCATCCCTTACTTTTGTGGTCCAGCACGAGGTTCGGGGTTTGCCACCATGACTGGCACCAGAGACCTTGTGTCCACTTTCTACCTCGCGTCCAATACATCCAGCTGGAGATCAAATGAGATGACAACAGAGTTGATTGACCACCCATCCACCCCCTCGAGTGTCCTGGTGCCATGTGAACTAATGGACAGCCTTATGCTCGTACATGATGTCTGTTATGGACAAGTTGTGATGAGCCCGATAACAAAACACCACTCGGGTTTAGGTCGGGGAGGCCATTCCTCCCAGTCATACCCCTCCAGGCTGTCGTTGACCAAATGGACATTGGTGTCCGCCAGTAGAACAATGGGGTCCCCAGTTGGAGCACAATCTGTTGTTCACAGGGTTGTCCTGTGAAGCCTGACTATCTCTAGCCGGTATCAATAAACCTCCTGCACAAGCTCAGGACATTCCATGTCCCTATAGAGTTTTGGATCTGAGAGTTGGGTCATCACCAATGCCCACCACTGCCACCCAAACTACATTGCACTGACCTCATGAATCTTCCTGCGGGTGGGTGAGCCTCACACCCACATCGCCATTTTGGGCTGAGACCGGCTGGGTCCTGTGGGCAGAGACACGGTCATCAGGCACTCGACTGCGAGCCCTAACCCCAGGTCTGGCTTCAGATTGGGACATTGGTAATTTCAATCTGGCCACGTAAATACCCTTGTTCCATTTGTCGTCACGGTGGGTACATGAGCCAACCATAGTCTGGCCCATCACCTTGAACCTGCTTTTCATGGGAGACCCTACCGGGGGCATAAGAGCCTCAGAAAATTAGGACCACACAATCCTCTCCACCACATTAAGGTGGTGGTTCAAGAACAGGTTTCTGTGCACATCTTGTCAAAATAGAAGAACATAATGTGTTTTCTTTCTTGTAGAAACGGGCATTATTTTGAATTTGGCTACGCAGTTGGACAGCGGCCAATACACTGTCGTTCTGAGGGTTTCAGACAGACAGGGCCTGGAGCAGGACAGCACGGTCCAGGCCACTGTGTGTGACTGTACTGGAGCCGACGTGCGGTGTAAAGACCGTGTAGCCGCTGGCACTGACCTCTCCCTCATCCTTGGAGTACTGGGAGGAATCCTGGTTTTACTCAGTAAGTGTAATGTTTCAATGACATCTGAAAACAAACCATGATATTGTATTGGAGAAATGTAGATCCTAAAGAGTGAATGGCGAGGGTAACAGACAGCACAGATTAAATTATTCTAAATTCAGATAACATGACTCCAATGTTGAGATGATTGAGTTTTCTCAAACCTTTACTGAATCACAGCAGCTTTTCGTCTCACTATTTTTTTTTTATTCATATATAAGAACTTGGGTTGATGAGGCCTTCATGGTCAACAAGTTATGGACTCATTTTGACTGATCTTAACTTCTTGAACTTGGGTGTCCTCACTTAGGTGAACCAGATGGCTGAACTGGCTTTTGTGTAGCCTGCTAAGATTCGGGTGTATCACGCTTGAATAACGGTTTCTTTGATGTGCTTGTGTGTTCAGTGGTTGTGTTGCTGCTGCTGCTGTTGGCAAGACGAAGACGAGGAGTCAAGAAGGAGCCTCTGTTGCAGGACACTGATGTCAGAGACAACATCTTTTACTATGATGAAGAGGGAGGTGGTGAAGATGATCAGGTACAGGCTGTTTACCGGTGTTTCAGATACAAAACTTGCTGAATGTGGGCACTTGATGAACACAATAAAACATATCAGTGATTTAATGTCCAGGGTTTTGTAGCAGCACCCATGATGGTCACGGACGCTTGAACCAAAGCTTTAAATCATCAGTCGGCTGTTCGACAAAACTTTGAAATTCTTCAACGTGTATTTGAGCATTTGGGTTTTTTTCATATCAAGAGCGGTTTGGCAACAAGAGTCCACGTTTCAGTTTAAGAATATCTGCGGATTGAAATTATAAAAAAAACCAACAATATCTTCAACACTATTTTTGAATATTGACACATTCTACTCACAATGTTGGCCGTTGGAAGAATAAGGCAAAGTTCTCAAGTCATGATATCATTTAAAGTTCTTGGGTGAAACAATTGAGCTTTTTTATTTTTGCACATTTGAGTCCTTTTTCTGTGACTTCCCACCAGGATTATGATCTGGGGGTTCTCCATCGTGGTCTGGACAACCGGCCGGAGGTGTTCCGCAATGATGTGGTGCCAAATTTCATGCCTGCTCCACAGTACCAGCCTCGCCCCGCCAACCCGGAAGAAATTGGCAACTTTATTGACCACGTGAGTCACAAACTCAAAGTGTCCTAACAATACAAGTTAACTCTTTAATGTTCATGGAGGAAAATGTTTGAGGAGTTATGGGCTGAATGTGACAACATGAGGGTCAATATTTACCCAAAGTGGCCTGAAAACGTGAATCGGTTGAACTCAAAGTTCAGCAGATACTTTTATCTGCTGAACTTTGCTTGTTGCACGAAGGTGAAGAGATTCTGTTGACATCAGTAGATGTGTCGTCCATTAAAAGGTCTGCGTGCTGCAGGAGACGTATTGCTTCCCACCAAAGTGGTGTCGGCCATATTAGAATCTCATGACTTAATTCACCTACAAAGCTGGGACAAGTATGTCGTTACAAAATGGCGCAGTTATGCTCGAACTTTGGACTGCAAACGCATAAAACTTTTACGTGGCTTTTTGATCAAAGGATTTCTTATTAAGATGACGACTCAAACACCATCAGATACACTTGATACTGTTAATTACTGATGATTGCAACCTCATGATTGAAATCAGGAGTGGTTGGAGGTCTCATCAGTCGGAATGTTTTTAAATTAGTCGACCTTTCCCCGCAGAACCTCAAGGCAGCTGATAACGACCCCACAGCGCCCCCCTACGACTCCCTGTTGGTGTTTGATTATGAAGGTGGGGGCTCTGAGTCAGGAAGCCTCTCCTCTTTGAACTCTTCGAACAGTGGAGACCAGGATTACGAATGCCTCAGTGAATGGGGACCTCGCTTCAAGAAACTGGCTGACATGTATGGAGGAGGGGAAGACGACATGCTGTAAACGTCTCCAAAAGCATACGCGCTACATCAATATGCAAGTGATGAGAATGTACAGCTATCACTCCTACATTTATTTTCTGGGTTTTCTTTTTACTTGGGAGTCAAGTTAGCTTATTTTTTACTCTTATTAATCAACTGTTTAGCTCTGCTCCTTTTTACGATCTGTGATTGTGAATGATTTTAAATCAGTGCAGATGTTGCTCTGTTTACTGGACGCACATGCTGGCAGTTCCACTGGAGATGTTTAATACAGCCTTTCTGTCGTAATTACAGAGTTTTTTAGGTTTTTGTTTTATCTTGTTTTTCTGCAACCTGTATTTTGTTTATGCATTTCTAAAGTGTACGGAAAGAAATGAAAAAGTATCCAGGAGAAATTCCCTGTTTCCAGTTGATGTCAGCGTGATCGACTATCAATAAATACTTTACTGGCATTTTTAATGATTGTATGGTCAAATGCATTATTCCAAGTTTGAATGTTTACATTTTAATCCTATTTTAAATTTATAGTTTTTTTCTATCAGTAATGGAGCCCTTTTCAAATCAAATCAGCACTTGTGAAAAAGAGGGAATCAAAGGTTTATTAGCATTGAGCCCTTTATTAGTTACCAGCATCAAATAGTAATTACAATATAATTACTAAATATGTAGTGTTGCATCATTCTCCCTAACATTAGCAACATAACTAAAGTGATGACTCACAGGGATCATCAATAAATTAGATATGTTGGTTCATTTCATGAATTCTTTCACAAAATGTTAAACTTGTGCAAAAATCTTTTGACTGATATATTCAAGTGTGAAATTTGAATATGATTGCAGATGGTAAAACGCCATGACAACGGGATCAACAAGTTCCTCTAAATATTCCTTCCACCATCTGACTATGTCCCCAGTTGAGGTCAGATGGTCCCCACCCATACTACAGAGTGTTGGCGGCGCACTGCTTCTGTGAGGGTGATGTTTGGTCACCCGCGCTGTTCGTTCACTAGACTCAGATCAACCACACAAACAACAGGCCTTGCAAGGGAGAGCTGACGAGCAGTTCAAGCTTCCTCTCTCAACTCCGTCCGTCTGCTGCTCGCTCTCCTCTTTTATTTGGTGCACACAACATTTATGTCAATCTGACCTCATGATTCCTTCTCCGACTTCCTCGTGTCCTTGAACCTGGTACCTCTCAGTGCTGGGTACCTAACAGCTTCAATACTTGGTTCAAACGTTCAAACACTCATACATTCCTTTTGATTAAACATTCTAAATCTACTTACTATAGCATTGAAACGATAACAGTAATAACAACAATAATTCTTCTCACACTTCCCTCTCCTAAGGCGCCAGACGGTTTGCCCTAATCTTATCGAGGCTGACTGATAGTCTTTCTCCATGGCTTCCCCTGACTCCCAAACTCGAGTTTTTGGCTCCCAGGTCAGCCCTCGCTGCAGCCTGCTTGTCCTGCCGGTACCTGTCTAATGTTTGGGAAGTTCTATGGGCCAACATGTCCCGATAGAACTCTTCCTTCAGCTTGACGGCATCCCTTAATTCCAGTGTCCACCACTGGGTTCGGTGCCTGCCACCACAACTGGCACCAGAGACCTTGCATCAAGAGCTACAACCCAGCAAAGGATGCAGAGAACATGGTCCGACTCAATGTCCCCAGCCTCCCTCGGGATCTTGGTGAAGCTCTTCCTGACGCAGAGGGCTCAGCCAGACGTTCCCAACAGACCCTCACAATTTGTTTGTGTCTGCCAGGCCTGTCACGCCTTCTCCCCTGTACCTTCCACTGAGGAAGGAGAAGCTGGGGACTCTGAGGAGGACTCTGCCGTCACCCAAGCCGAAGGCACCGAGGTAATTATCAAGGTTCTCGGTGGCAGGGGGTCGGGGGTGGATGATATCCTCCCTGAGTACGTCAAGTCTCTGGATTTTGTAGGCCTGTCCTGGCTGACATGCCTCTGCAACATCACGTGGCAGTCATGAACAGTGCCACTGGAGTGGACTGGAGGGGGTGTTCCAACTACAGGGGTATTACACTCAGCCTCCCTGGGAAGGTGTACACCAGGATACTGGAGACGAGGATTCGACCAATCGTCGAACCCTGGATTCAGAAGGAATAATGTGGATTTTTTTCCCGGCCGATTTTTACCCTCTGCAGGTGTCTGGAAAAGTCATTCAACTGTGTCCCATGGGGTATTCTGTGAGGAGTGCTCTATGAGTACGTGGTCTGAGGCCCTCTGTTAAGGGCAGTCTGGTTTCTGTACCACTGGAGTAAGAGCTTGGTTTGAATTGGCCATCAGCAGGAGGGTCCCTCAACTACGTTTTTCCAAAATTTCTAATTAAAATAAGTAAAAAAATTCAACAATGTAAACTTTTGGTGTTAAACTGCACACTGTCCCGAGTCTGGTTCAGTGGGCCACACAATCATGTTGAAACCTAAGATGAACGTTGGCACCCTGAACACGAAGGGTCAGATATGTAAGGCCCTTGCTAAAGGAGCTACTTATTAGTCATGAATCCGAGCACATTCCTGTAAGGTTGAATAGAAGGAGGAAAAGGTACAGAAGCGAGGGGGACAACTGGAGCCTAAAGAGGATTGAAACAAAACCCATTCAAGAATATAGAGATTCACCAGCAGTGAACTTCAGCTGGAGTCAGAGCTTTAACAGTCACCACACAGACACATCCAGGACCTAAACTGCTACTCTAGCTTTAATGGTGTCAATCCACTTCTGAACCGGAGACGACAGCGCTCCAGATGGTCTTCCTCAGTGGTCCAAAGTCCTCTTTGTAGATCAAAGAAAGTTTTGCAGTCTCCTGGCTAACCTGATGTATTCCAAATTCTTGTGGTCAGTCCAGACGAGGAATGGCTCCTTAGCCCCTGCTAACCAGTGCCACCACTCGTTGAGGGCTACCTTTACAGCCAACAACTCTTGGTTGGCAATGTCATAATTCCTTTCCGCAGGAGAGAGGCGCCAGGAGAAAAAAGGCACATGGTTGGAGTTTCTGGTCTATGGAAGAACGCTGGGGCAACACAGCTCCTTCCCCTACATCCGAGCAGCATTTCTCACTTAGTTATCCTGGCCATTTATGCACCAAATTTGAACAATCCAGCATTCTTTTCTAATGTTTTCTCTTGATTACCAAATATGATATCGCATCATCTTATTCTTGGTGGTGATATCAATTGTATACTTTCACCTTCCTTCGATCATAGCTTCTCCAAAAAGACCTCTTTGTCTAAATCAGCACACACTATCCAGCTGTTTCTTATGTCATATGGTATAGTGGATGTGTGGTGATTTTGTAATCCCACTTCTAGAGCATACTCCTTTTTCTCCCCAGTCCATCAGAGCTATTCTCGCATAGATACCTTTCTCTTGGATAAGAGACTGCTTTTGCCTGTAAGCAAATGTGACTTTGATACCATAGTTATTTCAGATTATGGCCCTCTAACCATGGAGATATGCATCCTCAAAACACTCAAATATCTACCGCCCTTGGAGACTTAATCCTCTTCTCCTATCAGAAGAGTCGTTCACCAATTTTATTTTATCTTAAATAAAACATCTCGATGTCAGTAATCACCAGTAATGCCCTTTTCAACCATATGGGAATCTCTAAAAGCATATCTATGTGGCCAAATCATTTCTTACTGTGTGAACAAAAAGAAGGCATATATGGCGCGCCATAAAGAAATAACAGATCAGATCCTGGAACTGGATATGCTATACAGTAATCAACCATCTCCTGACACAATGAAAAAGCGACTGTCCTTGCAGACAGAATTTGATATTTTATTGACACGACAGACTGAATATCTCTTCTCCAAATTTCAACACGGATGCTATGAACGTGGGGGGGGGGGAAATGGACGCATTCTTGCCCATCAGTTACAGCAAAGAACCGCCAATCAGACTATACCAGCGAATGAGGTTTGAAGAGTACATGTAGAGGTTTGATTAGCTTGAGATCTAGCAGTGGTTTACTCATCTGTCTAACGCTAGCAAGAAGTTGCATTCCACCGGCGGTGTCTGTAGCTCAGCTGTGTAGTTCCACAAATCCACTCAGGAAACGTTTGTAGTGAAGAAAAAATATAAAAATCTCCACAAAATTACAAAACGTTTGGGTCTGGCTAACACACTTGTTGCAACTAATTACTTATAGAAGAGAAAGAGAGATAAAAGGTAAGAAAACCGTTTGCTTCTCCAGCTCTCAAGCACTGATTACCCGCTCACGGAAAACAGGCACACCTGGCTCTATGCGGTCTTAAAGGAGAAGCACTAATTTTATCAACAGATACGAAATCACATAACATGGATTCAATTAGACATTTTAACCCTTTTAACCATTATAAAGTTATAAATCAAATGATTAACTATTAAATCTCTCTGTGCTTATATTATTGAATTATGCATTTTCTTAACACATTTTAATAATATGAACTACATAACCATAAACTGTACTTCTGCCTCTACAGTACAGATAGAGCTAAGATTAACTCCTGTTTTCAAAATTTCTATCAATCATTATATACATCAGAATTTTCAACAACACCCTCTGCAATATAAGATTTCTTAGGATCCTAACAGGTTCCATCTGTGGACCCAGGCTTAGCTAATGTGTTAGAGAAGGAGTTTTCGGCCCTGGAGATAATATCTGCAATCAGATCTAGGCAAAGTGGCAAGTCCCCGGGGCCGGTTGGGTAACCGACAGATTTTTTCAAGAAACTCTCAGATCAACTTGCCCCTTTGTTACTGTCAGTTTTTGATTAATCACTTTTACTCAAGATCTTACCTCTAACTATGCGTCAGGCAGTTATTTCTGTAATTCTCAAAAAGGGCAAAAATCCCCTTGAGTGTAATTCATTTTGCAAAAATCCTCACCAAAGTTCTGGCACGTCATCTGGAGGGTGTTCTTCCTTCCATTAGCTCATCGGACCAAACAGGCTTTTATCAAGAATTGTTACTCCTTTTTCAATATTCGATGTTGGATTCAATATTGGATTGGATGTTGAAGCTGCCATCATAAAAGGGAAGGAACGCCGACTAAAACTTGACGGAGGAACAAACGCATGTAGCCATCGGTTTCATTCGACCGGCATGCACACACACTGACGGAGCAGGGGCACACAGTCATTTATTGATTCGCAACACCTGACACAAATTAACCACACTCCCTTAGACAATGGTCAGCGTAAGAGCACGACCCTGCATTCAAGAGCAACAATGTTCAACACCTTTTTAACATTTTTTATAGATCATCTCCACCAGGTGTGCCCGAGATAGTCCTCTCTCTTGATGTTTAAAAGGCATTTGACTGGGTGGAGTGGAACTATCTTTTCAGCGTTGGAAAAGTTTGGATTTGGCCGTACGTTCATATCATGGATTAGATTATTATATACATCTCCAATGGCTGCTGTTCATACTAATAAGCTTCAACAATGGCACAGGATAGTGATGTCCCTTGTCACCATTCCTTTTCACAATTTCAATGGAACCTCTAGCACTAACACTGAGGCAAAAAACTGACATCAAAGGAATCCAATGATCAGGGGAGGAGCATAAAGTCTTGCTTTATGTGGACGATATGCTCCTATATATTTCACACCCCCTCTTGAGTCTTCCTAAGCTAATGGTCTTGCTGACAGAATTTGATAAACTATCTGGCTACAAGGTAAATATTCAGAAAAGTGAGCTGCTGCCTGTTGGCACTAGCAACAATGAGATATTCTAAAATTCACTTCCCTTTAAAATTTGTCCCAAAAATTTAAATACCTCAGCATGTGGGTCACAGATGAACATAAAGATCTCTATGCTGCTAGTTATCAGCCCCTATGATCAAGTCTGAAACAGGACATTGAATAATGGGATCTCCTGCCTCTGTCTTTGGGTGGAAGAATTAATACAGTAAAGATGAACATGCTGCCTAAGTTTTTATATATATTTCAGTGCCTTCTGGTCTTTTTAACGAAATCTTTATTTACCAAATTAAATAATCAGATATCAAGTTGGAAGTCATTTGGATAAAAAAAATGCCCCCGAATAAAATAAGTGTACTTCCAAGACCTCGTTCAATAGGAGGGATGGCACTCCCTAATTTCTTGTATTATTATTGGGCTGTAAATATTAGCGTGATGTTATATTGGAATGGGCAACGATGATGCCAACACTGCTGTTGAATCTTGAGAGGACATCTGTAATTTCCATCTCTTTAAAAGTCCCACTGTGTTCCAGCTTCTCTTTTCATTTCAACTGTTCGTTTCAATTGACTGAGGGTTGATTCACTAGTTTGTGTTTATCATTTTTTATTACTTACAACCATATCATTAATAGTATAAATAAAAGAGATTTGAAAAGCAAAACCTCTCCCCTCCCCCCTCCTCTCTTCTCCTCTCCTCTCCTCTCCTCTACTCTCCTCTACTCTTCTACCTATTCTCTCCTCTACCTGTCCTCCCCCCTTCTCCCTCTCTCTTCACAGACAACCATCAGCAGGAGGGTCCCCCTACATGAGCCTGGTCCTGCTCAAGGTTTCTTCCTGTTAAAGGGGAGTTTTTCTTTGCCACTGTTGCTTGTTAGGGGTCAGGCTCTGGGATTCTGGAAAGGGTCTAGAAACAATTTTGATTGTAAGAGATGCTGATAAACATGAACTTATTCGAATTATTGAAGTGAAACTTCAATATAACACTGATGTAATTTCACATCCTGTTCTTCCTGTGTGTGTTTGTATGTGTCTGGTTGTGTTCCGTCTTGCTTCAGTCACTTTTCTGACTGTCTTCCTGAAGTCAGAACAAAGAGCGAGCGAGCAAAGAGGTGAAATCCTGAAGAAAACTTTTACCCGCGGAGTTTATCGGCGACTCGGGGGACAGATGGGGGTCGCTGGAGTCCGAATTTGGGTCTTTTTATTCGTCGCTTATCAGGTGAGATCATTTGATGCTCATATGTTTTTATCTACTTCCTGTAATTCTGTCATAATTTCTTAGAAAACATTACCTGTAAAGGAAAAACAACCGCAAATTTGTGCCTTTACAGCATCGGAAAGGTTTTTAAAAGACTTTTTTTTTTAAACCTGTAGATGTTTACGTGAGTATGTTCTTGACTTTTGTGGCCATGGATTGAAGCAGCAGGTGGTAGCGCCGGATGAAAGGTTGCAGCTTGGTCTCCGGCGGTAGTTGCACATATTTAGTGAGTATTTTTGGCGCTTGTCTAGCGCCATCATGGCTGTTGGACTGGTCTCTTCCGGGCCCAGGGGCCTCGCCCTGCTGCTTTCACACACTAACACACACTTCCACAAGTAAACCACGTGTTCCTTAGTGTGCCAGACTCTGCGGATCATATATATTCCATATGTTTGTAACACTTTCATCTAGAGCACAGAGAAATAAGGGTTGATGTCAGTCATGATGCGAGTCCTTGGTCCTTCAGCGGCTGCTGTGCGGTCCTCAGGTATTTTTATCCTTCCGAGGTGAAAACTAGTCCACAATAGACCACAACTACAGAACTCGAAACTGAGTAAAGAAAAAGCAGCTTTTCAGTTTCAATTGTCACTGTATTCAATCAATCAATCTTTATTTATATAGCATCTGTTAAAATCAAAATTGTTACTAGGCGCTTTCCAGAATCCCAGGGCCTGACCCCAAACAAGCAACAGTGGCAAGGAAAAACTCCTCTTTAACAGGAAGAAACCTTGAGCAGGGCCAGGCTCATGTAGGGGGACCCTCCTGCTGATGGGGGGGGGGGGGGGGGGGTAGAGAGCGGGAGAAGGGGGAAGGACAGGTAGAGGAGAGAATAGGTCGAGCATAGAAATACATACAGAAATACATTATATTAATGTATTTTGATTGTAATAGACGCTATATAAATATTGATTGATTGATTGATTGATTGATTGATTGATTGATTGATTGATTGATTGATTGCACAGTGATTGTCAACACCCTCTGAGCTGCGTATATAAAAATGGCATAGGCTCTTTATGGCAGGTGAGATGGCAAAGAAAAAATCTGTGCAATCACAAAGCAAGACTACTCCAGTTCAGTCCTGGAGATCAGGTCATGTTTCTTTTACCAGTAGAAGGGTTCCCATGTCAACCCCCGTTTTTTGTGTCTGGGTACAAAAAAAATCAAAATTTTCTGATGGGGCCTATGCAATCTCATTAACAAAAGACAGAACAAGACTATATCAGGTTTTGTCTAAAGTTGAAACACTTGGGAAGGGGAAGTACCTGGTGGGTCTCTGCTCTCCCGAATGATCAATTATGCCACAAATTGTCATTGTTCACAGCTACTTGTGCAAAATATTATTTTCTAAAAATGTACACATGAAAAGTCGAACTCTGTGATTTTTCAGGAGACTGTGATGTTCCTGTTTACCCTGTGTTCATCACTGCACATTCATTTATTGTGTCATGTGTAAACATTCCTTTTGTGAATAAATTCATTTTGTTAATTAAGGATTTATCTATGCTTTAGAAGCCTACAGGGGTCAGATGGGGAAAATATTTGTAACTTATTTAAACAAAAAAGAGGTTGTCCTGTCAACATTTCCCTTTTCTCTTTTCCTCCAGGTAAAGCGACCAATTACGTTGCACGAAGGACACCTGGACTTTCTTATCGATATCAGGGATTCCCAAGGCCACAAACATACCCTCCCTGTCAGGCTGCTGCACCAAAGCCATGAAAGTGAGGTGAACAACAGTGAGGTAAAAAAATAAGTGACCTTTTTCTGCTTTGGTTAAGAAAGACCTAAAGAAGGAGCTTAAAAACAAATGCTTGAAAAATCAGTTGGAAGTGTCTGAATACGTTCATCAAGCTGGTCATGCAGCTCTTTTCATCCAAGCTTAAATACAGCGGAAAAAATGTGTGAACCATTGTGAAATTCTGTGATTTTTCTCCAATAATTCATCATAAATGTCATCTAATTATCAAATGCTTTGACAAATGTAATGGATATGTGGCCTTATAGGCATATGTAGGCAATATTTGCTGCGTGTTCTTTCAAAATGGTTCATTCTTAATTTAATCAGTCTACAAATCATTTAGCCCAAACTGTTGTGAAGTGTCAATGTGCTTCATTGCAAACTTCAGGTTTGTAGAATTGTTCTTTTTTTAGTAAGCAGTGACTTTGTAGTTCCCTTGAAACATTTCCAGACACAAGGGCTTTTCTTTCAACTGTTTCATTAAAGACTTCTCTCCAACATTGTTACAGTGAAGGAATTCATTCCAAGTTTTAAAATGGTCCACTTAAATCCCTTTTCTTCAAGAAATAATGTTTTTCTCGCCAAATTCCTTACAGGACAAGGTAAAGCACAAAGATGACTGTTTTTAGGATGTACATGACTGTTTCAAAACAAAAGTAATATTTCTAATGTAAAATACTGAAATAAAATGGGCAAATATAAATGAGAATAAAATGACAATGTCAGCAGTTGCAGGCTCCCTTCATGGTGTCCTGCCACAAGCAGGTTTTTACTAAACATAGTTATTGACGTGCTCAAATCCCTGTCTGCTCATCTTAACCACATTATCTCTTTGGGAGTCATGGGGAGGGTCCACAAAAGGTGAAGGCAGGTCCATCCCTGGATGAGTCACCAGTTCATCGCAGGGCTATGAGCATTTGTGGGTTTGGTACTTTGCTCAAGGGTACCCCAGCATTGCTCTGAAGGCGTTCTGGCACCTTCCCCTGTTACCAAAAACCTGTCAAAGTTTTGGGGCTCAAACCAAAAACCCTCTGCTTCTCAGGAAAGTTTCCAACACAGAGAAATACCGCCACTCTGTGCTCAAATCTTCGGTTGTCAATCAGCGTGGTTTCTTTACCTCGCTGAGTCTCTATTGGCCCGTTAGCAGGGCTGCCGCTCCCTAGACGGAGAGCTCATAGATCGAGTAGGGCCCCTATTACCTTGTGGGTCCCCCAAAATCAAGGTAGATAAAGAACACCATAATTATTTTATGAAACATATAACTTGGCTACAACAGATCCACTGTTGTTTATTAAATCGTGTATTACTATCACTCAATTCAGGCAAATTATAATATACCTAATACAGTATATTAAAAAGAGGACCCCTGCTCGTTCTCTGTGACACCTGTTTGAACAACTCTGCTCACTTCTCCCAATAACTGTCATGTTAAATTCAGCAGGAAAATCTTTTGAAACTGAAAAATGCTTCATTTTTAACTTGTTTCTCCTATAGCATTTAATGTAGTGTCTTGAGAATAGACTCATGTTTGAAAGCCTTTCAGTGCTAACAAGCCCACATACAACACAATCTGTCATTGCTAAGTGGCTAAGCAGACAATGACAACATTTGTACTATTCGTATTGACCACGCCCACTCCACATTTCTGACCAATCACACAATGAAGAAAAAAGATCTGCTGTTCTGAAGGTGGCATGGAACAAGCTGTGTGGGATCCCAAACCAGAGCAACAACAACAAAACAATGTAATTTTGTTCTTGCAGCTGTGGAAGCGAGAAGAAACTTCTCTCTTATTGCAGAGTGTGTAATAACCTTACAGCATGTGTTGGTGTAGTCATGAAGGCTTACTTATCCACAGTTATCCCTCTGACCATATTATTAAATGTCCTTGCCCAGGGTGCAATGGAAGCCCCGGTGCCTGTCCTGTATTTCCAGAGGTCTGGTGGAGGTCTAAGGAGGAGAAAGAGAGACTGGGTGATTCCTCCCATCCAGGTTGCTGAGAATACGAGAGGACCCTACCCACTTAAAATCTCTCAGGTAAGACCCGTTGAAATGGATTAGTGGGCTCAGTTTGTCTCCATTATGTTCCAGTTATGGTGGAATCGGACAAAGTATAGAAATGTACTTGAATCATGTACCAATGTACCCATCATTAATTTGAAGCCCAAATGAATGATTGGTGCCTCTAGGCATGAAGGGTGTGGATGCAACATAAGAGAGGTTAAACTTGAGCAGCACTTAAAAAATGTTTGATATTTGTTGGGAGAAACACCTGAACACATCAGTTCTAATCGTCCCCATTCAGATTACTTCTGCCACCAGGGGCTGAACGTGGCTCTGACTACAGACAGAAAAGTGCAGTTTGAACATTCTGAGTTGTCACTGCTTTTGTCCAGATCCGTTCAAACCAAGACAAACTGAAGACGATTTTCTACAGCATCACTGGTCCAGGAGCTGATCAGCCTCCTACAAACCTGTTCACCATGGACAGAGACTCAGGATCTCTGTTTGTCACACAACAGCTGGACCGAGAGGAACAAGCCAAGTACACGGTAGGCCTCATGCTAGAGACACAAGCAATACAAACTGATGCATTTACATAGGATGGAATTAGGATTTTTATTTAGGAATTAGAATATGCAACTCTAGATTTAAGAAGTACAGTAGGAGGGTGCTGGTAGGGCTCGTCTTGGGTCCATCGGGCAGGTGGTTCAGTGAGGTAAAAAAACTGCGAACATTCCCAGTTTGTCTGGGCCATTTGGAAGTTCAGAGATGTTACATCGTCAGCATTATAAAACTGTCAGTAGACAGTTAAAGTAGAATTAAAACACCTTTTTAATTACTTTAAATGTTTGTGTTTTTTTGCAGTTTAAGGCCTATGCTGTGGCCGCTGGCTCTGGAGCTGCTGAGGAGCCGATGGATATCGTCGTCAATGTCATTGACCAGAATGACAACGAACCTATTTTTGTCCAAGACATCTTCCTGGGAGAAGTTGCTGAGGCTTCACCAAAAAGTACCGTTTAATAATCTACATTAAGCTCTTGGATATATATTTGGCTAAATACGAAGACCACGTGGTCCTGAATGTGATGGAATAGACGAGTAGCACATTGTAGTAACCAGATGTGTAAAAGAACTTGCTTTTACTACTTTTTAATATTCCACTGATGTGCTGCAGATGTTTTTGAAGACTGAACTTGCTTCCATTTCTGAATTGTTTTTCCAGATTTTGATGTGATTCAGGTTGTGGCTAAAGATCTGGATGAAGAAAACAACGACAATTCTGATCTCCGCTATAGTATCTTAAGCCAGGAGCCAACGTTGCCCAGTAACAACCTGTTTGTCATCAACCCAGTGACCGGCTTCATCCGAGTCAATGCAGGTGGACTAGACAGGGAGGTGAGGACTCATCATACTTTAAATGTCTTTGTGTCCTGCAGGGACCGTTGTTTCAAACTAAGTCCAAAGTTTTACATTTAAAACTGTCGATTAAAGAAGGTGATGTAATTAATCATTTCTTCGCCTTACTTTCTGGCTGTCTCTCGACTCCCGATGTCCGTCCTTTAATTTGGGTTGACAGGAAAACTGAGGAGGTGGTGGAGGGGCGGCTTGATAAGACACTATCAATGTTTACACATGTTCCTCCCTGGGCTGCTGCAGCCTGAGGTCGTAGTGTCCCAGTCACAGACTGCAGGCATGGCTGCTCCACTGTCTCATCTCCAATGACTTCAAACATGCCCTGCACTCATCCATCCAGTCACAGTAAAACTGTGGACTTCCTGGATGACAACAGTTCTGCATCCATTTCACTCCCCTCTCCCTTCTTAACCATAAAGACCACAACCTGGCCCAACTTCTTCCAGACCTTGATCGATGCACCACTTGAGAAGGTGGTCTGCTATCGCGAGGCTCAGGGACGGTTTTGAGGTTAAAGCCCAAAGCACTTTGTGGCCCTCACAGAGAGGACATGAAGAAGGTGGCTTCCACAGTACTGTGAGAACATCATCAGACCCTGTATCTTTTTCACTTTAATGTCATGTTGTGCATCAATGGGTGCACTTAAACACTTTGCCTCAACAGACTTTGCTGTCCACCTCGGCGGTGTCCATTATATTATAAGCCAGTCACTCTGTTATATTAACAAATGGATGAATCCACTCATGAATCGCATAGAAAATAGTTTTCATCAGAGACCAGTGGTCAGATATTATATTATTTACTTATTCATTCATTTTCCATGGCAGCTGAGTGTCTGTCTTCCCTGACCACACCCTGGTAAAAGCCCCTCATGATGAAGCTTTAAAAGGTTGCTGGTTGTGCTGTGTGTTGGGATGGGTCAGCACGGAGCGAGACTGATCAGGACAGCTGGCCAACATCTCTCACCTCCTGTTGTTCAGCACCATAACCTTCATTTGCCCAGAGCAAACCAACTAATGATCATAATTTTTAAAAGAAATCGAAGCAAATGTTGGCTGTGATTCAGCTTTTTAAGGCTGTTTGTGGAGACTTGTGTAAATATCGTCTGCACTTGAAAGAAAGGTTATTAAAATACAGTTATTGTGTTCAAGCTTTGCTGTCTTTCCTGTCACAGAAATACCCAAAGTACACTCTGGAGGTTCAGGCGGCTGATATGCAGGGGGATGGGTTGACTGGAGTAGCAAAAGTAATCCTTACTGTCACCGATAGCAACGACAATGCTCCAGCCTTCACTCAGTCCTCCGTGAGTGCCTCTACAACGGTCACCTCAACCTCTTAAACCTGACTATCATTACACTTTAATCATATTGCTCTTAATTTTTCAGTATGAGGCGTCGGTTGCAGAAAATAAAGCAGATGTCCAAATCATGAAAATGATGGTGACAGATGGAGATGAACCGCATTGTCTGGCCTGGAATGCCAAGTTCAAGATTATCAGTGGTGATCCTGAGGGGCTTTTCTCAGTAAAAACAGGACCCAACAAACAAGAAGGAATTCTTTCCACTGCCAAGGTAAATTTGTCTAATAATTAACTTGGGACGTTCACGTCATGGTTGAGGACCGTCAGACCAATTGTTGCTGCTCTGTTTGTCCTCTTCCTGCCAAGGGTCTTGACTTTGAGAAGAACAACAAGCACACATTGTTGGTTGCAGTGGAGAATGAAGTTCCCTTTGCATTACCACTGCCTACTGCCACCGCCACCGTTGTGGTGAAGGTGGTGGATGTTAATGAAGCTCCCATCTTTGATCCACTGGAGAAGCTTGTGTCAAAACGGGAAGATCTTGCTGTTGACAGTGATGTGGTGCAGTACACTGCATCAGATCCAGACACGGCATGCAATCAAAACGTCACGTAAGATTGAGCATCTATCTGTGGCGTTACATCATGATGATGACATTTTAATGGAAAGTGGACATTTTCAGTCCTTAAATTAAAGGATTACTCGTGACAAACATTTCCATTCTAAAGATACTGGGACGAGAGTTCTTGAGGGCTGAAGATTCGTGTTAGTACAGCTACATGAGTACAAGGAAGTTTCTTCTCATTTCCTGTAGTTGGTTAAAAACTCTTCAGAAATGTAGGTCTTACTGGCAGTGATGTCATTAGCAGTCTCTAGAACCTTTAAGCCCTCAGACTCCATCATGCCAAGGAATGATTGAAAACCAGCATAGACCAATGATTCTGCTGTGATGACATTTGAATTCTAATAATTTTGTTATGTTTAGTCAATGTATAGAATTCCATGATTAACATTGACATAATTATTTCTGTGATTGTCTGATTTCCAGGTACAGAATCATCAGGGACCCTGCTGGTTGGGTTCAGGTGGACAAAACTACAGGTCTGATTAAGGTGAAGAATGCCATGGACAGAGAGTCGACCTTTGTCAAAGACGATAAATACACCGCCCTCATCGGTGCTTACGATAATGGTAGGTAACTATGTGCTGTTATTTATATACAGCTTTAATTGTACTAATACGTTCCTGTCACCATATCAGATGTAGTCCCAGCCACAGGAACCGGTACTCTTGTCATCCAGTTGGAAGATGTCAATGACAATGCCCCCATCATTGAAGAACGTACAATCAGAGTGCGTCTTTCACAGATATTTGGGACTTTTAGTTCGTTTTCTAAACAAATGCTCCTGTCCAGTGTCCAAATATTTAATGTTACTCTGCTTTTCCCAGGTGTGTAATAAAGAATCTACTCCTCACCTGCTGTCAGTAACTGACAAGGATGGACCAGGATATGGATCTCCATACAGTGTGTCCTTACAGGGCACATCCAAGAGCAACTGGACCGCTAGGATGAATGACTCATGTACGTAATATAGTGACAATGGTGTGCATCTCGTCTTCCCCTCCCTCTCCCCAGACACTTCCTCCAGCTCTTCCAGGAGTATTCCGAGGTGCTCCCAGGCCAGCTGAGGGACATAGTCTCTCCAACCTGTCCTAAGTTTACCTCAGAGCCTCCTCCTGGTGGGACATGCCTGGAAGACCGCCCTAGGGAGGCGTCCAGGGGGCAACTGAAACAGATGCCTGAGCCCGCTTAGTTGACTTCTCTCTACACGAAGGAGCAGCTGCTCTACTCCAAGATCCTCTCTCGTGAATGAGCTTCTTAGCCTATCTCTTAGGGAGTGCCCAGTCCACCCATGGAGGAAATTGATTGTGGCCGCTTGACCACAGGTGAAAATAGGAGCGTAGACTGACTGCTAAATCCAGAGCTTCACCTTTCAACTGGGCTCTCTCTTTACGGTCCCGTACACCGACCACATAACTGGAGACGCCAAGATACTTGAACTCTCCACGTCAGGCAGGACCTCTTCACCACTCCAAGACACTCCCACAACATCCAGAGTCTTGACGTACTCAGGGCGGCTCTCATCTACCGTGGTGCCTTGCCACCGAGAAGCTTTCTCACTACCTCTCTAAATTTGGCTTGGGTGATGTTGGATTCCACCTCAGACTCTCCAGCCTCTGCTTCCTCAATAGAAGGCATGTCGGTGGGATTGAGGAGCTCCTCGAACTATTCCTTCCACCGATCGACAATATTCCCAGTTGTAAAAAGTGCTGGCAGACCACTGCTTCCCCCGCCTGAGGCGCCGGGCCGTTTGCCAGAATCTTTTGAGGCCGACCTATAGTCCTTCTCTATGGCCTGACCAAACTGCCATACATCTACTGTTTGGGGAGGACACCGGCCAACTTGGACTGATATGATTCCTCCTCTAGCTTGACGGCATCCCTTACTTTTGTGGTCCAGCACGAGGTTCGGGGTTTGCCACCATGACTGGCACCAGAGACCTTGTGTCCACTTTCTACCTCGCGTCCAATACATCCAGCTGGAGATCAAATGAGATGACAACAGAGTTGATTGACCACCCATCCACCCCCTCGAGTGTCCTGGTGCCATGTGAACTGATGGACAGCCTTATGCTCGTACATGATGTCTGTTATGGACAAGTTGTGATGAGCCCGATAACAAAACACCACTCGGGTTTAGGTCGGGGAGGCCATTCCTCCCAGTCATACCCCTCCAGTCGTTGACCAAATGGACATTGGTGTCCGCCAGTAGAACAATGGGGTCCCCAGTTGGAGCACAATCTGTTGTTCACAGGGTTGTCCTGTGAAGCCTGCCTTTCTCTAATCAGTATCAATAAACCTCCTGCACAAGCTCAGGGCATTCCATGTCCCTATAGAGTTTTGGATCTGAGAGTTGGGTCATCACCAATGCCCACCACTGCCACCCAAACTACATTGCACTGACTTCATGCATCTTCCTGCGGGTGGGTGAGCCTCACACCCACATCGCCATTTTGGGCTGAGACCGGCTGGGTCCTGTGGGCAGAGACACGGTCATCGGGCACTCGACTGCGAGCCCTAACCCCAGGTCTGGCTTCAGAGTGGGACATTGGTAATTTCAATCTGGCCACGTAAATACCCTTGTTCCATTTGTTGTCACGGTGGGTACATGAGCCAACCATAGTCTGGCCCATCACCTTGAACCTGCTTTTCATGGGAGACCCTACCGGGGGCATAAGAGCCTCAGAAAATTAGGACCATACAATCCTCTCCACCACATGAAGGTGGTTGTTCAAGAACAGGTTTCTGTGCACATCTTGTCAAAATAGAAGAACATAATGTGTTTTCTTTCTTGTAGAAACTGGCATTATTTTGAATTTGGCTACGGAGTTGGACAGTGGCCAATACACTGTCGTTCTGAGGGTTTCAGACAGACAGGGCCTGGAGCAGGACAGCACGGTCCAGGCCACCGTGTGTGACTGTACTGGAGCCGAGGTGCGGTGTAAAGACCGTGTAGCCGCTGGCACTGACCAGTCCCTCATCGATGGAGTACTGGGAGGAATCCTGGTTTTACTCAGTAAGTGTAATGTTTCAATGACATCTGAAAACAAACCATGATATTGTATTGGAGAAATGTAGATCCTAAAGAGTGAATGGCGAGGGTAACAGACAGCACAGATTAAATTATTCTAAATTCAGGTAACATGACTCCAATGTTGAGATGATTGAGTTTTCTCAAACCTTTACTGAATCACAGCAGCTTTTCGTCTCACTATTTTTTTATTCATATATAAGAACTTGGGTTGATGAGGCCTTCATGGTCAACAAGTTATGGACTCATTTTGACTGATCATGATTGAAATCAGGAGTGGTTGGAGGTCTCATCAGTCGGGAATGTTTTTAAATTAGTCGACCTTTCCCTGCAGAACCTCAAGGCAGCTGAATGGGGACCTCGCTTCAAGAAACTGGCTGACATGTATGGAGGAGGGGAAGACGACATGCTGTAAATGTCTCCAAAAGCATGTGCGCTACCTCAATATGCAAGTGATGAGAATGTACAGCTATCACTCCTACATTTATTTTCTGGGTTTTCTTTTTACTTGGGAGTCAAGTTAGCTTATTTTTTACTCTTATTAATCAACTGTTTAGCTCTGCTCCTTTTTACGATCTGTGATTGTGAATGATTTTAAATCAGTGCAGATGTTGCTCTGTTTACTGGACGCACATGCTGGCAGTTCCACTGGAGATGTTTAATACAGCCCTTCTGTCGTAATTACAGAGTTTTTTAGGTTTTTGTTTTATCTTGTTTTTCTGCAACCTGTATTTTTTGTTTATGCATTTCTAAAGTGTACGGAAAGAATTGAAAAAGTATCCAGGAGAAATTCCCTGTTTCCAGTTGATGTCAGCATGATCGACTATCAATAAATACTTTACTGGCATTTTTAATGATTGTATGGTCAAATGCATTATTCCAAGTTTGAATGTTTACATTTTAATCCTTCTATTTTAAATTTATAGTTTTTTTCTATCAGTAATGGAGTCCTTTTCAAATCAAATCAGCACTTGTGGAAAAAGGGGGAATCAACAAAGGTTTATTATCATTGATCACTTTATTAGTTACCAGCATCAAATAGTAATTACAATATAATTACTAAATATGTAGTGTTGCATCATTCTCCCTAACATTAGCAACATAACTAAAGTGATGACCAATAAATTAGATGATGATATGTTGGTTCATTTCATGAATTCTTTCACAAAATGTTAAACTTGTGCAAAAATCTTTTGACTGATATATTCAAGTGTGAAATGTGGTGAATATGATTGCAGATGGTAAAATGCCGTGAAAATGGGATCAACAAGTTCCTCTAAATATTCCTTCCACCATCTGACTATGTCCCCAGTTGAGGTCAGACGGTCCCCACCCATACTACAGAGTGTTGGCGGCGCACTGCTTCCCTCTCCTAAGGCGCCAGACGGTTTGCCCTAATCTTATCGAGGCTGACTGATAGTCTTTCTCCATGGCTTCCCCTGACTCCCAAACTCGAGTTTTTGCCTCCCAGGTCAGCCCTCGCTGCAGCCTGCTTGTCCTGCCAGTACCTGTCTAATGTTTGGGAAGTTCTATGGGCCAACATGTCCCGATAGAACTCTTCCTTCAGCTTGACGGCATCCCTTAATTCCAGTGTCCACCACTGGGTTCGGTGCCTGCCGCCACAACTGGCACCAGAGACCTTGCATCAAGAGCTACAACCCAGCAAAGGATGCAGAGAACATGGTCCGACTCAATGGCCCCAGCCTCCCTCGGGATCTTGGTGAAGCTCTTCCTGACGCAGAAGGCTCAGCCAGACGTTCCCAACAGACCCTCACAATAGGTTTGTGTCTGCAAGGCCTGTCACACCTTCTCCCCTGTACCTTCCACTGAGGAAGGAGAGGCTGGGGACTCTGAGGAGGACTCTGCCGTCACCCAATCCGAAGTCACCGAGGTAATTATCAAGGTTCTCGGTGGCAGGGCTTCGGGGGTGGATGATATCCTCCCTGAGTACGTCAAGTCTCTGGATTTTGTAGGCCTGTCCTGGCTGACATGCCTCTGCAACATCATGTGGCAGTCATGAACAGTGCCACTGAAGTGGATTGGAGGGGGTGTTCCAACCACAGGGGTATCACACTCAGCCTCCCTGGGAAGGTGTACACCAGGATACTGGAGACCAGGATTCGGCCAATCGTCGAACCCTGGATTCAGAAGGAATAATTTGGATTTTTTTCCCGGGCGTGGAACACTGGATCAGTACTATACCCTCTGCAGGTGTCTGGAAAAGGCATTCAACTGTGTCCCTTGGGGTATTCTGTGAGGAGTGCTCCATGATGACGGGGTCTGCACCCCTCTGTTAAAGCCAGTCTGGTTTCTGTACCACTGGAGTAGGAGCTTGGTTTGAATTGCCGGCAGCAAGTCAGACCTGTTTTCTGTGCATTTCAGCAGGGCTGTTTTTGTCACCGTCTCTGTTCATAATATTTATGGAGGGAGTCCATTTTGGGAACCACAGGATTTCATCCTTGCTTTTTGCAGATGATGTCCTGTTGGCCTCCTCAAACCGGGACCTCCAGCATGTACTGGGGCGGTTTGCTGCTGAGTACAGAGCAGCTGGGATGAAAATTAGCACCTCCAAATCCAAGGCCATACTTCTCAACCAGAAAAAGTGTGGTTTTACCTCTCCAGGTTGGTGGAAAAGTTCTGCCTCAGGTGGAGGAGTTCAGGTATCTCGGGGTCTTGTTCATGTGTGAGGGAAGGATGGAGCCAAAGATTTGCAAACAGATCAGTGCAGCTTCTGCAGTTGGTGTACCAGACCATCACGGTGAAGAGAGAGCCTTGGGGCGAAGCTCTCAATTTACCAGTCAGTCGACAATCCTACTCTCAATTATGGTCATAAACTTTAGGTAATGACCAAAAGAACGAGATCTCTGTAACAAGTGGCCAAAATGAGTTTCCTCTGCAGGGTGGCTGGGTGAGACGCTTAGTAACTCAGGAAGAGCTTGGAGTAGAGCCGTTGTTGCTTCGCATTGAGAGGAATCAGCTGCGGAAACTCGGGCGTCTGTTTCGGACGCCCTCCGCATGCCTCTCTAGCCTAACCCTAACTGGTGGGGTGAAATCGGTCATAGTCCATGAGAAGGCACTCCTCCTTTTTCCGACTGAGAACCATGGCCTCGGATTTGGAGGTGCTGATTTTCATCCCGGCCGCTTCACACTCGGTGACGAAACGATCCAGCGATAGTTGGAGGTCACAGGCTGATGACGCCAACAGGACCACATCATCTGCAAAGAGCAGAGACCCGATCCTGAGCTCACCAAACCAGACCCCCTCAACACCATGACTGCACCTAGAAATTCTGTCCATAAAAGTCACGAACAGAATCGGTGACAAAGGGCAGCCCTGGCGGAGACCAACCCTCACTGGAAACGAGTTCGACTTACTGCCAGCAATGCGGACCAAACTCTGACACCGATCGTACAGGGAGCGGACGGCCCGTATCAGGGGGCCCGATACCCCATACTCTCGGAGGACCCCCCACAGGACCCCCTGAGGGACACGGTCGAATGCCTTCTCCAAGTCCACAAAACACATGTGGACTGGTTGGACAAACTCCCATGCACCCCCGAAGACCCTGCTGAGGGTGTAGAGCTGCTCTAAAATAACTCAAAAATTTGAATTTTGATTTTTAAAACATAAAACTCTAAATTGCAAAATTATAAAATGCAGTATAGTCAAGGAGCTTTGGCAAAATAAAATATAGAAGGAGAATCAGCTGTGACTTGAATTCTGCTCCTCTCCCATCATGCTTTGCTGCCTCTTCTACATGTTTGGTGACTGATGCGTGTGCAGGTGTACACTGGTGGCTGAGACAGAGTGTGTGTGTGTGTGTGTGTGTGTGTGTGTGTGTGTGCGTGCGTGCGTGCGTGTGTGTGTGTGCGTGCACGTGTGAGCACGTGTACCATTGAATGTAAGAGTTTTGATGCTGGTGTAGTTTTGGTTGCAGTGCTGAATTTTGCAGTTTGCGTGTGTAGTTTTGTGAATTGTGTTAAACCAGCCCAGTTTGGAAGCTTCTGCTTTTCCGTCTCACACCTAGACACTCTCACACACACATGCACACCCACACATGTGCACTCATATTATCAGCTGTTTTTCTAACCAACTGCTCTGTTGCACATGATAGAAAATAACACTGAAATAGTTCAAATATTCAGATTGTTGCCAGTCAGACACACGTTGTTAAATTACATAGATATATATTTTTACCAAACATCAAATCAAATCAAATCAATCGTTATTTATATAGCGTCTTATACAATCAAAATTGTTTCAAGGTGCTTTCCAGAATCCCAGGGCCTGACCCCAGACAAGCAACAGTGGCAAGGAAAAACTCCCCTTTACCAGGAAGAAACCTTGGTCAGACGAGATGGTGAGTCTACAGACTACGGTAAATACCCTCAAGACAGAGGTGGCAGAGCTCCAAGATAAGTGTGAGGAAGGAAGAGCCCAGCGCTGTAACAGAAGAGTATTGGGGGTACCTGAGATCACTGGATGGAGCTCCACGACATCAGTGAACTACGCTACTACGAGATGTGCTACAGATACACAAAAATGTACTTATTGATCGCTCACACCGAAGCCTGGCTCCAAGGAAACCTGGTGGTAAGCCACGAGTGATCGTGGCCAAATTACACTATTTCCAAGACTGTGTTGAGGTGCTGAACTGGTCATGCATCTGCGCTCCACTCCGACACAACGGGGGGACCATTGCTAACTTTCCAGATTACACTGCAAGGGTGCCAAAGGCAGAGCCGTGTTCACCGACGTCAGAAGGCTGGTCCACAATCGCCCAAATGTCTATTTTGGCATATTGTTTCCAGCTCGTCTCCGTGTCACTCACAACGGAGACAAAAAGGAGTTCACCGACACAGAAAAGCAATGGCCTATGTTAAGTCTAAACTGGTTGTATTCAGGAGACTAATGTCAATGTTGCTACTCCGAAGGACTGCTACTGAGTCACCAGCTTACTGACATTTTTTTTTCTTGAAAATGTTGATAATTTCTACTTGTTACTCATCTAGAACAATGATTTGCAATTTAGGCTGCTCCATAGTGCAATGCTCTGTTTGAATATGTTGATGTTACTTTTGACTTTGCGTTAAGTTTTTTTTTTCTTCCCTCACTTTAAATATTCAATGGGAGCTGGAACAGCTGGCTGTTGGGAGTTCCCCAACACAAACACATATGTGTGGATTTGTTCTTAATAGGTATAATGTTCACCTTGGCACTGGGCTTGATAGGATGGGCTTGATTGGGGTGAGGGATAATAGTATACCAGACTTATTCATCTCTTGAATTTATCTTTCTTTGTTTTTCTTCCTTCCGGATTATTCAGCCAAATGTAATTTTCAAGTGCATGGTATCTCATACCCAGTTGGTTATGACTGATCCTATATCTACGAGAGGACAGGATGGAATCATAGTCAACTTCATATTGTTATGCTCTCTGTTAAGATCTGGAACCAGTTTAGAAGATCCTTCTCACTTACAGATTCATCTCAGGCCACACCAATTGCAAGAAACCATATGTTTACCTCATCATTATTTAGATGAGGTCTTTGATGGCTGGTCCAGAAGAGGTATAGCTTCACTGTCTGATCTGTATGTTGACGGCAATTTTCCTATTTTTAAACAGTTGGTACAAAAATATCATATTCCCAGGTCACATCTGGACACAGCTCGGCTGCTGCTGAGGGGTGGACAGCTGGGATATGACAAGCAGCTCTCCCCCCTCGATCCAGGCAGTGCTGATATCACAAACCTCAGCCAATTCTATTCTTCAGTGTTGCAGGCCTGGCAGATCTTCAGGTTTAAGCGGACAGCAGGTGAGATCCCAGGTCTCTTGGTGTTCGAGGAGCCACTGTTCTTCAACAGCTTCCTCAGCACTCAGATGTTGTAGTCTGCCAGCCTTAGAATGAGTCTTGGCTGTACTAAGTTGAGCCACCTGCTGAGGGCCAGGGACTCATCACTGCACCTTATGGGAACAAGGAAAAAGTCTATGAGATAGCTGGAGAGGATATTGGTTGTGCTGTCCTGTGGGCCTGTTGGAGATCCTTTGCTGACAATCGGACCCACTGTGAACAGTGGCTTGATGGAGAACACAGTTTCCCTACCTTATCCGTCGCTCCAGCTGTGGGGGACTAGCAAGAGGGAGGAGGTCAGATCCTGTCAATTTCCACCTAACGGCTGGGCACTTTTCAGACTGCTGGGAAACAGAGTATTTATTGGGTCCGTGTTGAGGTTTTGAATCTGGCCTCGCTGTTGGGGTACAAGGAGTCGAGGTGGATTGCGGTCCTTGGCTCAGATGTCTTCCCGAAGGGCAGCTGAAGGTGCCTCTATAAGCTGCCCTTTGAGAGTCATACACGGGGCAATAGCCATAAACAGGTACAGGGCAGACCTTGATTAGTGGGGCTGTGCTGTGTGGACAGATGGACAGCTTCTCTTTTCATTTCAACTGTTATTGATTGATGGTTTATTCACTAGTTTGTGTTTATTATTTTTTATTACTTCTAGTTTATTACGATCTATTTATTACAACCGTATCGTTAATAGTGTAAATAAATGAAATTTGAAAGGCAAAACCTCCCCTCTCCTCTCCTCTCCCCTCCTCCTCTCCTCTCCTCCTCATTGCACAGAAATGCCCGCTTTCTGAATAATTTCATATATTTATATGTAATTGTAATTAATGTATTTATATTATCTCTACCCATTCTCTCCTCTACCTGTCCTCCCCCCTTCTCCCTCTCTCTATACAGACAACAATCAGCAGGAGGGTCCCCCTACATGAGCCTGGTCCTGCTCAAGGTTTCTTCCTGTAAAAGGGGAGTTTTTCTTTGCCACTGTTGCTTGTTAGGGGTCAGGCTCTGGGATTCTGGAAAGGGTCTAGAAACAATTTTGATTGTAAGAGATGCTGATAAACATGAACTTATTCGAATTATTGAAGTGAAACTTCAATATAACACTGACATGATTTCACATCCTGTTTTTCCTGTGTGTGTTTGTATGTGTCTGGTTGTGTTCCGTCTTGCTTCACTTTTCTGACTGTCTTCCTGAAGTCAGGACAAAGAGCGAGCGAGCAAAGAGGTGAAATCCTGAAGAAAACCTTTTACCTGCGGAGTTTGTCGGCGGCTCGGGGGACAGATGGGGGTCGCTGGAGTCCGAATTTGGGTCTTTTTATTCGTCATTTATCAGGTGAGATTGTTTGACGCTCGTATGTTTTTATCTCCTTCCTGTAATTTTGTACTGATTTCTCAGAAAATATTACCTGAAAAGCATAGACAACTGCAAATTTGCGCCTTTACAGCATCGGGATCGTTTTTAAAAGACTTTTTTTTAAACCTGTAGATGTTTAAGTGAGTATGTTCTTGACTTTTGTGGCCATGGATTGAAACAGCAGGTGGTAGCGCCAGATGAAAGGTTGCAGCTTGGTCTCCGGCTGTAGTTGCACATATTTAGTGAGTATTTGTGGCGTTTGTCTAGCGCCATCATGGCTGTTGGACTGGTCTCTTCCGGGCCCAGGGGCCTCGCTCTGCTGCTTTCACACACTAACACACACTTCCACAAGTAAACCACGTGTTCCTTAGTGCACCAGACTCTGCGGATCATATATATTCCAGATGTTTATAACACTTTTATCTAGAGCACAGAGAAATAAGGGCTGATGTCAGTCATGACGCGAGTCCTTGGTCCTTCAGCGGCTGCTGTGCGGTCCTCAGGTATTTTTATCCTTCCAAGGTGAAAACTAGTCCAGAATAGACCACAACTACAGAACTTGAAACTGAGGAAAGAAAAAGCAGCTTTTCAGTTTTCAGTTTCAATTGTCACTGCATTCAATCAATCAATCTTTATTTATATAGCGTCTGTTAAGATCGAAATTGTTACTAGGTGCTTTCCAGAATCCCAGGGCCTGACCCCAAACAAGCAACAGTGGCAAGGAAAAACTCCCCTTTAACAGGAAGAAACCTTGAGCAGGACCAGTCTCATGTAGGGGGACCCTCCTGGTGATGGTTGTCTGTGAAGAGAGACAAACTACAGGATTTTGTGCGTTTCCTTTTAAAACATGCTCTCAACGTGTTTCTCCTTTTCTTGTACATTTAGACAATAACTATGATTTATTTCTCCAAGGTATCGACGTTGGTGACGCCAGAGGAGCAAACATGTGTCCCTGGATTTGACCAAGATAACTTGATTTTCAAAATGACCAGTAGGAACCTGAGGTCACATGCAAGATTGGGCAAAGGTGAGAACTTTGTAAAAATGTATCTACATTTGTTTCTTCAATATTTGGCACCTGTGGTTGGTCGGCCGTAGATCAGTGCGGAGATGTAGCTGATGTTTTAAATCTTTGATTAACGTCAGTCTACAGATTGTTTAATTGCAATAATCTGATACATTTCCTCATCAACACTCAATGTTCCTTGTGCACCAGCCTCAGACCAGATGACATTTGAGGGGCACACAAAATAAACCATAAACCACATACGGCATGAAAGATTTGGGCCCCATTTGAAGCAACATTTGAAGCCATTTTGAGGGTATTTGTATAGTTTGGTACAATTTTAGAGTGAAAAGAGAAGCAGCAGGTTTCAAATGTACGTCCCCTCCAGGAGGTCTGAGCTCCCAGATCACTTGGATTAAGATATTAGATCTTAATTAGCCTCTTAGCATCACGGCTTGTTTACTGTCATCAGGAACGATCAGATGTGTAAGATGTGATACTGGCCAGAGGGGGCGCTACTGGGCACTATCACTGGACAAGTGTGGTTTTGCTGTAGGTCCCGAAAGAATTGGGGGGTGTTTAAACTACAAAGAGAATATGTCAACGTTCACATTTTGGAGATCACTTAATCTTCCACTAGATTAACTGTTGGCTTTAAGAGGGAGTTTGAGCTGAAGGGCCCGACGCTCCTGCTCCAGAATCTGCAGGAAAAGCATTCCTCTAGCCTGCACTTCAAAATGAAAGTAGCCCTCAGCTGTGAGCCACAGCACCAAGCTCTTCTAGCAGCATCCCTCTCCAGATCTGATCTGATCCCAGTGACCCAGATCACTTGCTGAGCCGTCTCATTGCTCTGCCCCTAACGTATACTCTCTATGTAAGAGAACACCTTTACCTGGATGCTGTGTGTTTACAGAATACTTGCTCGCTGTATCTTTTCTTTATTTTCTATCTTGTCATGTTTGGACAACTGATTTATCCCCATTAAATTACAGTGAACTTTGACGACTGCATCAAGCGGAGACGGTTTACCTTTTGGAGTAGCGACAGTCGTGTCAGGGTACAGACAGACGGCACTCTGACGGTCAGTAACCAGCTTTTAAATATATTTTTATATTAGCCCTTACTGGTTAAAGTGGGGTTTAAAGGTTTGGTTTTATTGGGATCGGAACAAACGGGCATTATTTTGGTTTGTATAAATGACACGTCTGCTCCTTCGTCTAGAGTGTAGATGCTATCAGCAACTTAGCATTTACTGAAAATGAACATTTGGAGACAGTCGGAGGAAACAGAAGCTCTGGTTTCCTCCTGATCTGGCAACAATGCCTCCAGGTCACAATTCTCTTACATTTCACATCTTGTGAGGACATTTTTACTGAGGTTGCCAAGATGGGGCCATACCTAGAGTGGGGTGGCCACACCTAAAGAACCCTAATGAATGGCATGTGATCAAAATGTGTAAACATTGCATTGCCTGGCTACACTATCTATAGTGAACAAACTGATAAGCTCAGTTTGTTAAAATCTGATGTAGAGAAAAATCTTTTTTATCAATGTTTCTCGCCCAATGAAGACATAACCTAAACTTTTTTTTACAATATTACACAAAAGGAGTACGAAGAAATGAAGACTTTCAAGTCCTACCCCTTATTACTACTTCATATAGAAATATAATCAACATTAACAGCTTCAATTATATTATACAAATATATACGGTATTTTCACAACCATAAGGCGCACCGTATTATAGGGCGCACCTTCAATTAACGACCTATTTTAGAACTATTTTCATACACAGGGCGCACCGTGTTATAAGGCACATAGCGTAGAAACTGCGTAGTGCCTGTGGTTTCATGACGCATTCACTAGATCGAGCTGCGCTAAAAGGAATGTCAATAAAACAGTCAGATAAGTCGGTCAAACTTTATTAATAGAATACAAACCGGCGTTCTCACAACTCCATTCACTCCCAAAATGAATAAACAGCTGTTTTATTATTTTTCCCGAGAGACGTAGTGTTTTCGCATAACACAGTTCGTTTAATAACAGCGAGTTATAACAGGCAGTGCAACATTTTTATCACAAGTGGATAGTGGAGTTTAATAAATCTTCGATTTAGTGCAACATTTTTATCACTTAGTACCGTTGCGGTAAATCAAACGTTAGTGCAAACACAATATACGGTAACTCGAACTCTCGAAGTAGTGCAGAGCAATAGCAATAGCAATATAACATTAGCAATATAACAACGTTGTTCAAACGGTAATGTCCATATTCACAGTATGACCAGCCTTGTTAAGTTGTAAACACACAAAAGAAACACGTAAAGCTCACTTTATCAGTTCATTCCTCATCCAGGAATCCCTCGAATTCCTCTTCTTCGGTGTCCGAATTGAACAGTTGTGCTAATACGGCGTCCAACATGGCCGGCTCCGTCTCGTCAAAGTCGTCATCAGGGTCGGTGTCGCTGGTGTTGTCTGGCATTTCAGTGACAACCCCTGCCTTCCTGAAAGCTCGGACCACGGTCGAGACTGATATATCAGCCCAGGCATTTACGATCCACTGTGTCAAATGCTCTTTTTTTAGGTCTATAAATATTTGTATTGCTTTTTTTTGTTTGTTTATTTATACTGGTAGTGATCCACTGATAGTGACGTATGTCGCTCGGCGCTATCTTCCCGTCTTGGTGAACGTGTGTTCACGCTCCCACGCAGTTCGCAGTCTAGCTTCGAATGCCCCGTTGACACCAATATCTAGCGGCTGGAGTTCCTTTGTTAATCCACTTCTTGCTTTGTTTCCTCGGAAGCTCCGTTGAGTTTTCTTTACCTGGCGCAGGTAAGGGGCACCGTCGATTTTTTTTAGAAAATCCTAGGCTTTTAGGTGCGCCTTATAGTTGTGAAAATACGGTACTATAAAAGATATAAACCATCTAAATATATTATACAAATTCTGTTAGGACTTGGTTTTTGTCTATCCCTTGTCCTGTGTATCTTGTTTTTACCCGCCACCATATCGGCGCAGCTGTGGCTGATTTTCTCAGCTACTAGTTAAAGGCTGGTCCCTTCCCCATTCCTGGGCCATTTAGTTGAGAAACCTTGAGGCTCCACTGGCGTCACCCGTTCCTCCTCAGCTCCTTTCCAGACTCATCCTGTGTTGATCCCCTTCTTAGACATCCTCAATGGACTCTGGAGTCAGCTGCTCTTTTGTTTGACCTCCTTTCCCCAGTAAATTGTTGAAGAACCTGCTCCCGGCTCCTCTGTCATCGGCGTAACACATACACTATGAAATATATACAGTGTATTGAATGTACGATATACTAGTATTAATATAATAATATTCAGATCCTACATGAACATCCTTATAAATATACTGTCTCTATCAGTACACATACACACATACATAATATATAACTGTGCATATAAATATTATATATCTACCACATATAAATCTTTATAGCAGATACTAATCAGATGGTAATTTTAATGATTCATTTATTGATATCCCCCATCATATGCCTGGTTGATGCACCTCCTGTTATGGCTGTTCTTGTTCTCACAGCAAAACATCAAAAGGTCCTGACTTTTCTTTAGAGAAGGAGGTTTATGACTCACTAAATAATATTCAATAAGATTCAACAAAAAGTTTGGATTTATTTACATAAATGCAAACCAAATATTCTCCGTGGCTGACTTTCAAAGAAAATGCAAAATTATTATAATTTAGTGGTTGATAAAACCCTCCCGCTCGTCACTCCTTCAACACAAAAAACAGAACAAAAGCTCATCCGGGGGGATCCCCAGGCGTTCCCAGGCCAGTCGAGAGACATAGTCTCTCCAACGTGTCCTGGGTCTTCCCGGGGGCCTCCTACCGGAGGAACATGCCCTGAACACCTCACCAGGGAGGCGCCCAGGGGGCATCCTGACTAGGTGCCCAAGCCACCTCATCTGGCTCCTCTCAACGAGGAGGAGCAGTGGCTCTACTCCGAGCTCCTCCCGGATGGCAGAGTTTCTCACCCTGTCTCTAAGGGAGAGCCCAGCCTTCAATCATCATATCATCATAAATTTAAATAATAATCTGAAGTATCATAAATTAATAGCAATAGACTCCAACACTTCCTCTTTCATTTACTCAGTAATAATGTTGTTTTTTTTAAATCTTTTTTAAACTGATTTGTTTGTGCTTTGCTTAATCTCCATATCCAAATTGGTATGTAAAGTTTTTCAGTGTTTTTCAGGCCTTTTTTAAAAATTTAGGTTCCCCCTTGGATTATAGCTTCCCCCCTCCCTGTGGCCTTGTCCCAGATATGTTTTGGCAGTCAATTATTCCTTGCTTTATACATTACCGCATTAATCCTGTTTTGAATTTGATTAAATCTATCATTTTCAACATGCCTGATTTTATAAAGAGCAGGTTTGATCTCTGTGCCCAGCCTCGTTTTTTTTAATCCTAGTCTGACAGATATGGTAAAAACAGTGAATAATATAGGGTATGCCATGGTATGTGATCCAAAAAGTGTTTTGTTCTCCCCAAAATAGCACGACACTTTGTCACAGCTGCGGGCAATCATGCCCGTGAGCCGCCTCGCCCCGCACACCTGTTGTGCATCAGGACTCTAATGAGCACTCTTCTTAAACCCCGGAGGCACACCTGCTCTCTGCCAGATCGTTATTCGTTCCTGATGACTTTCCAGCGTATTCCTGTTTGCCTGCCTGCTGGGTTCTGACCTTGCCTGTTCCTGACCATTCTGTTTAGCCTGCTCCCCGGTAAACTCTGTCTGCCTTCTGCCCGATCTCGACCTTGCCTGTCCCTGACTATTCTGTTTAGCCTGCTCCCCGGTAAACTCTGTCTGCCTTCTGCCCGATCTCGACCTTGCCTGTCTGTCTGTGTCCGACAATAAAGCGATGTTCGGCCAGACTCGTGTGTCGCATTTGGGTTCTTATCTGGTTCCTAACAACACTTTGCTAGTTTTGAATGTATATGGCTTACATGAGATTTCCAGCTTTGTTTGGACCAGGATCACACCTAGAAATTTTATTTGATCAACATTTTCTATTTTTATGTTGTCAATAATCAATTCTATATTACATCAGGTTGGCTTCTTAGCATATGTTTTGCTTGGATTGAATGATAATTAGTTTCTATCAACCCAAAGTTTTAGCTTGTTTATTTCTGATTTGATCATGGACAGAATCTGCTGAAAATTGTCACCCGAGCAAAAGAATATTGGTACCATCTGCAAATAGAACAAATGTAACTGATACTCTACAGATATTGATACGTTATTGTCCCAATACTAATCCCTATAGCACCCCACAGGGAATGTCCATAAATTCTAAACTATGATCTCCAATTTGCACAAACTGCTGCCTGTCTCTCAAATATCTAGTCGACTCATTCAGCCCCCACCCCCATACCAAATCCTTCAAGTTTTTCTATTACCGGTAATGTGGTATGGTCAACGGTGTCAAATGCTCTTTTTTTTTTTAGGTCTATAAATATTTGTATTGCTTTTTTTTGTTTGTTTATTTATACTGGTAGTGATATCTTATTTTTCTTGAGGTAGTGCAAGAGATTTTGATCTGTCCATTCTGAATCCATGCTGACTGCATGCAGGTTCCATCAGTGTTGTAGCATGAAGATGGTCTCCTATAACTTGTTGTTCTCCTTAACTATAGCCAATATAATCCAGTTTATGAAGTATTGTGCATTGGTAATTGTCCCTGGAACTGAACCTAATCCTTGACCAGTATTTCATCAGTTTCATTCAGTTTGTCTTATGGTTATGTTTGAAGCAACTTAAGGTTTTGAACTAAGTACTGTGATTTTCCCTGGTATCATTACTGGATCACCATCTTTATAGCTGTATTTTGACCTGCTGATCTCCGACCCTGCTGACCCACTCTACTCTTATATCAGCAGCTTATATTATTAATGTATTTCTATGATCTCTGCCTGTTCTCTCCTCTACCTGTCCTCCCCCTTCTCCTCTCTCTCTACCCAGCCCCCCCCCCCCCCCCCCCCCCCCCCCCATCAGCAGGAGGGTCCCCCTACATGAGCCTGGTCCTGCTCAAGGTTTCTTCCTGTTAAAGGGGAGTTTTTCCTTGCCACTGTTGCTTGTTGGGGGTCAGGCCCTGGGATTCTATAAAGCACTTAGAGACGATTTTGATTGTAATAGACGCTATATAAATATTGATGGATGGATGGATTGATTGATTGATTGCACAGTGATTGTCAACACCCTCTGAGCTGCCTTTTAATTTTGATGAGTATAAAAATGGCATAGGCTCTTTTTGGCAGGTGAGATGGCAAAGAAAAAATCTGTGTGATCACAAAGCAAGACTACTCCAGTTCAGTCCTGGAGATCAGGTCATGTTTCTTTTACCAGTAGAAGGGTTCCCATGTCAACCCCCGTTTTTCGTGTCTGGGTACAAAAAAATCAAAATTTTCTGATGAGGCCTATGCAATCTCATTAACAAAAGACAGAACAAGACTATATCAGGTTTTGTCTAAAGTTGAAACACTTGGGAAGGGGAAGTACCTGGTGGGTCTCTGCTCTCCCGAATGATCAATTATGCCACAAATTGTCATTGTTCACAGCTACTTGTGCAAAATATTATTTTCTAAAAATGTACACATGAAAAGTCGAACTCTGTGATTTTTCAGGAGACTGTGATGTTCCTGTTTACCCTGTGTTCATCACTGCACATTCATTTATCGTGTCATGTGTAAACATTCCTTTTGTGAATAAATTCCTTTTGTTAATTAGTGATTTATCTATGCTTTAGAAGCCTACAGGGGTCAGATGGGAAAATATTTGTAACTTATTTAAACAAAAAAGAGGTTGTCCTGTCAACATTCCCCTTTTCTCTTTTCCTCCAGGTAAAGCGACCAATTACGTTGCACGAAGGACACCTGGACTTTCTTATCGATATCTGGGATTCCCAAGGCCACAAACATACCCTCCCTGTCAGGCTGCTGCACCAAAGCCATGAAAGTGAGGTGAACAACAGTGAGGTAAAAAAATAAGTGACCTTTTTCTGCTTTGGTTAAGAAAGACCTAAAGAAGGAGCTTAAAACAAATGGTTTTATTACGCTTGAAAAATCAGTTGGGATGGATGTTTAATGGATATGTGGCCTTATAGGCATATGTAGGCAATATTTGCTGCGTGTTCTTTCAAAATGGTTCATTCTTAATTTAATCAGTCTACAAATCATTTAGCCCAAACTGTTGTGAAGTGTCAATGTGCTTCATTGCAAACTTCAGGTTTGTAGTATTGTTCTTTTTTTAGTAAGCAGTGACTTTGTAGTTCCCTTGAAACATTTCCAGACACAAGGGCTTTTCTTTCAACTGTTTCATTAAAGACTTCTCTCCAACATTGTTACAGTGAAGGAATTCATTCCAAGTTTTAAAATGGTCCACTTAAATCCCTTTTCTTCAAGAAATAATGTTTTTCTCGCCAAATTCCTTACAGGACAAGGTAAAGCACAAAGATGACTGTTTTTAGGATGTACATGACTGTTTCAAAACAAAAGTAATATTTCTAATGTAAAATACTGAAATAAAATGGGCAAATATAAATGAGAATAAAATGACAATGTCAGCAGTTGCAGGCTCCCTTCATGGTGTCCTGCCACAAGCAGGTTTTTACTAAACATAGTTATTGACGTGCTCAAATCCCTGTCTGCTCATCTTAACCACATTATCTCTTTGGGAGTCATGGGGAGGGTCCACAAAAGGTGAAGGCAGGTCCATCCCTGGATGAGTCACCAGTTCATCGCAGGGCTATGAGCATTTGTGGGTTTGGTACTTTGCTCAAGGGTACCCCAGCATTGCTCTGAAGGCGTTCTGGCACCTTCCCCTGTTACCAAAAACCCATCCAAGTTTTGGGGCTCAAACCAAAAACCCTCTGCTTCTCAGGAAAGTTTCCAACACACAGAAATACCGCCACTCTGTGCTCAAATCTTCGGTTGTCAATCAGCGTGGTTTCTTTACCTCGTTGAGTCTCTATTGGCCCGTTAGCAGGGCTGCCGCTCCCTAGACGGAGAGCTCATAGATCGAGTAGGGCCCCTATTACCTTGTGGGTCCCCCAAAATCAAGGTAGATAAAGAACACCATAATTATTTTATGAAACATAACTTGGCTACAACAGATCCACTGTTGTTTATTAAATAGTGTATTACTATCACTCAATTCAGGCAAATTATAATATGCCTAATACAGTATATAAAAAGAGGACCCCTGCTCGTTCTCTGTGACACCTGTTTGAACACCTCTGCTCAATTCTCCCAATAACTGTCATGTTAAATTCAGCAGGAAAATCTTTTGAAACTGAAAAATGCTTCATTTTTAACTTGTTTCTCCTATAGCATTTGATGTAGTGTCTTGAGAATACAGACTCATGTTTGAAAGCCTTTCAGTTCTAACAAGCCCACATACAAC
The DNA here is from genome assembly GCF_901000725.2 of Takifugu rubripes. Taxonomy (NCBI): domain Eukaryota; kingdom Metazoa; phylum Chordata; class Actinopteri; order Tetraodontiformes; family Tetraodontidae; genus Takifugu; species Takifugu rubripes. Next base: position 578,414 of record NC_042288.1, on the reverse strand, counting down.
ACAATCCGTCATTACTAAGTGGCTAAGCAGACAATGACAACATTTGTACTATTTGTATTGACCACGCCCACTCCACATTTCTGACCAATCACACAATGAAGAAAAAAGATCTGCTGTTCTGAAGGTGGCATGGAATAAGCAGTGTGGGATCCCAAACCAGAGCAACAACAAAACAATGTAATTTTGTTCTTGCAGCTGTGGAAGCGAGAAGAAACTTCTCTCTTATTGCAGAGTGTGTAATAACCTTACAGCATGTGTTGGTCTAGTCATGAAGGCTTACTTATCCACAGTTATCCCTCTGACCATATTATTAAATATCCTTGCCCAGGGTGCAATGGAAGCCCCGGTGCCTGTCCTGTATTTCCAGAGGTCTGGTGGAGGTCTAAGGAGGAGAAAGAGAGACTGGGTGATTCCTGAAATCAATGTTGCTGAGAATCACAAAGGACCCTACCCACTTAAAATCTCTCAGGTAAGACCCTTTGAAATGGATTTGTGGGTTGAGTTTGTCTCCATTATGTTCCAGTTATGGTGGAATCAGACTTTTGAAAAAGTATTGAAATGTACTTGAATCATGTACCAATGTACCCATCATTAATTTGAAGCTCAAATGAATGATTGGTGCCTCTGGGCATGAAGGGTGTGGATGTAACATAAGAGAGGTTAAACTTGAGCAAAAATGTTTGATGTTTGTTGGTAGAAACACCTGAACACATCAGTTCTAATCGCCCCCATTCAGATTACTTCTGCCACCAGGGGCTGAACGTGACTCTGACTACAGACAGAAAAGTGCAGTTTGAACATTCTGAGTTGTCACTGCTGTTGCCCAGATCCGTTCAAACCAAGACAAACTTAAGAAGATTTTCTACAGCATCACTGGTCCAGGAGCTGATCAGCCTCCGACAAACCTGTTCACCGTGGACAGAGACTCAGGATCTCTGTTTGTCACACAACAGCTGGACCGAGAGGAACAAGCCAAGTACACGGTAGGCCTCATGCTAGAGACACAAGCAATACAAACTGATGCATTTACATAGGATGGAATTAGGATTTTTATTTAGGAATTAGAATATGCAACTCTAGATTTAAGAAGTAGGAGGGTGCTGGTAGGGCTCGTCTTGGGTCCATCGGGCAGGTGGTTCAGTGAGGTAAAAAAACTGCGAACATTCCCAGACTGTCTGGGCCCTTTAGAAGTTCAGAGATGTTACGTCGTCAGCATTATAAAACTGTCAGTAGATGGTATAAACACCTTTTTAATTACTTTAAATGTTTGTGTTTTTTTGCAGTTTAAGGCCTATGCTGTGGCCAAAGGCTCTGGAGCTGCTGAGGAGCCGATGGATATCGTCGCCTACGTCATTGACCAGAATGACAACAAACCTATTTTTGTCCAAGACATCTTCCTGGGAGAAGTTGCTGAAACTTCACCAAAAAGTACCGTTTGTTAATCTACATTAAGCTCTTGGATATATATTTGGCTAAATACTAAGACCACGTGGTCCTGAATGTGATGGAATAGACGAGTCGCACATTGTAGTAACCAGATGTGTAAAAGAACTTGCTTTTACTACTTTTTAAATATTCCACTGATGTGCTGCAGATGTTTTTGAAGACTGAACTTGCTTCCATTTCTGAATTGTTTTTCCAGATTTTGATGTGATTCAGGTTGTGGCTAAAGATCTGGATGAAGAAAACAGCTACAATTCTGATCTCCGCTATAGGATCTTAAGCCAGGAGCCAAAGTTGCCCAGTAACAACCTGTTTGTCATCAACCCAGTGACCGGCTTCATCCGAGTCAATGCAGGTGGACTAGACAGGGAGGTGAGGACTCATCATACTTTAAATGTCTTTGTGTCCTGCAGGGACCGTTGTTTCAAACTAAGTCCAATGTTTTACATTTAAAACTGTCGATTAAAGAAGGTGATGTAATTAATCATTTCTTCACCTTACTTTCTGGCTGTCTCACGACTCCCGATGTCCGTCCTTTAATTTGGGTTGACAGGAAAACTGAGGAGGTGGTGGAGGGGCGGCTTGATAAGACATTATCAATGTTTACACATGTTCCTCCCTGGGCTGCTGCAGCCTGAGGTCGTAGTGTCCCAGTCACAGACTGCAGGCATGGCTGCTCCACTGTCTCATCTCCAATGACTTCAAACATGCCCTGCACTCATCCATCCAGTCACAGTAAAACTGTGGACTTCCTGGATGACAACAGTTCTGCATCCATTTCACTCCCCTCTCCCTTCTTAACTATAAAGACCACAACCTGGCCCAACTTCTTCCAGACCTTGATCGATGCACCACTTGAGAAGGTGGTCTGCTATCGCGAGGCTCAGGGATGGTTTTGAGGTTAAAGCCCAAAGCACTTTGTGGCCCTCACAGAGAGGACATGAAGAAGGTGGCTTCCACAGTACTGTGAGAACATCATCAGACCCTGTATCTTTTTCACTTTAATGTCATGTTGTGCATCAATGGGTGCACTTAAACACTTTGCCTCAACAGACTTTGCTGTCCACCTCGGCGGTGTCATTATATTATAAGCCAGTCACTCTGTTTTATTAACAAATGGATGAATCCACTCATGAATCGCATAGAAAATAGTTTTCATCAGAGACCAGTGGTCAGATATTATATTATTTACTTATTCATTCATTTTCCATGGCAGCTGAGTGTCTGTCTTCCCTGACCACACCCTGGTAAAAGCCCCTCATGATGAAGCTTTAAAAGGTTGCTGGTTGTGCTGTGTGTTGGGATGGGTCAGCACGGAGCGAGACTGATCAGGACAGCTGGCCAACATCTCTCACCTCCTGTTGTTCAGCACCATAACCTTCATTTGCCCGTAGCAAACCAACTAATGATCATAATGTTTAAAAGAAATCGAAGCAAATGTTGGCTGTGATTCAGCTTTTTAAGGCCGTTTGTGGAGACTTGTGTAAATATCGTCTGCACTTGAAAGAAAGGTTATTAAAATACAGTTATTGTGTTCAAGCCTTGCTGTCTTTCCTGTCACAGAAATACCCAAAGTACACTCTGGAGGTTCAAGCGGCTGATATGGGGGGGAATGGGTTGACTGGAGTAGCAAAAGTAATCCTTACTGTCACCGATAGCAACGACAATGCTCCAGCCTTCACTCAGTCCTCCGTGAGTGCCTCTACAACGGTCACCTCAACCTGTTAAACCTGACTATCATTACACTTTAATCATATTGCTCTTAATTTTCCAGTATCAGGCATTGGTTGCAGAAAATAAAGCTGATGTCCAAATCATGAAAATGATGGTGACAGATGGAGATGAACCGCATTCTCCGGCCTGGAATGCCAAGTTCAAGATTATCAGTGGTGATCCTGAGGGGCTTTTCTCAGTAAAAACAGGACCCAACAAACAAGAAGGAATTCTTTCCACTGCCAAGGTAAATTTGTCTAATAATTAACTTGGGACATTCACGTCATGGTTGAGGACCGTGAGACCAATTGTTGCTGCTCTGTTTGTCCTCTTCCTGCCAAGGGTCTTGACTTTGAGAAGAACAACAAGCACACATTGTTGGTTGCAGTGGAGAATGAAGTTCCCTTTGCATTACCACTGCCTACTGCCACCGCCACCGTTGTGGTGAAGGTGGAGGATGTTAATGAAGCTCCCATCTTCGATCCACTGGAGAAGCTTGTGTCAAAACGAGAAGATCTTGCTGTTGACAGTGATGTGGTGCAGTACACTGCATCAGATCCAGACACGGCATGCAATCAAAACGTCACGTAAGATTGAGCATCTATCTGTGGCGTTACATCATGATGATGACATTTTAATGGAAAGTGGACATTTTCAGTCCTTAAATTAAAGGATTACTCGTGGCAAACGTTTCCATTCTAAAGAAACTGGGACGAGAGTTCTTGAGGGCTGAAGATTCGTGTTAGTACAGCTACATGAGTACAAGGAAGTTTCTTCTCATTTCCTGTAGTTGGTTAAAAACTCTTCAGAAATGTAGGTCTTACTGGCAGTGATGTCATTAGCAGTCTCTAGAACCTTTAAGCCCTCAGACTCCATCATGCCAAGGAATGATTGAAAACCAGCATAGACCAATGATTCTGCTGTGATGACATTTGAATTCTAATAATTTTGTTACGTTTAGTCAATGTATAGAATTCCATGATTAACATTGACATAATTATTTCTGTGATTGTCTGATTTCCAGGTACAGAATCATCAGGGACCCTGCTGGTTGGCTTGAGGTGGACAAAACTACAGGTCTGATTAAGGTGAAGAATGCCATGGACAGAGAGTCGACCTTTGTCAAAGACGATAAATACACCGCCCTCATCGGTGCTTACGATAATGGTAGGTAACTATGTGCTGTTATTTATATACAGCCTTAATTGTACTAATACATTCCTGTCACCATATCAGATGAAGTCCCAGCCACAGGAACCGGTACTCTTGTCATCCAGTTGGAAGATGTCAATGACAATGCCCCCATCATTGAAGAACGTACAATCAGAGTGCGTCTTTCACAGATATTTGGGACTTTTGGTTCTTTTTCTAAACAAATGTTCCTGTAAATGTTACTCTGCTTTTCCCAGGTGTGTAATAAAGAATCTACTCCTCACCTGCTGTCAGTAACTGACAAGGATGGACCAGGATATGGATCTCCATACAGTGTGTCCTTACAGGGCACATCCAAGAGCAAATGGACCGCTAGGATGAATGACTTAAGTACGTAATATAGTGACAATGGTGTCCATCTCGTCTTGTCTTCCCTTCCCTCTCCCCAGACACTTCCTCCAGCTCTTCCAGGAGTATTCCGAGGTGCTCCCAGGCCAGCTGAGGGGCTTAGTCTCTCCAACCTGTCCTGAGTTTACCTCGGAGCCTCCTCCTGGTGGGACATGCCTGGAAGACCTCCCTAGGGAGGCGAATGAAACAGATGCCTGAGCTCGCTTAGTTGACTTCTCTCTACACGAAGGAGCAGCAGCTCTATTCCAAACTCCTCCCTCGTGACTGAGCTTCTTAGCCTATCTCTAAGGGAGCACCCAGTCCACAGATGAAAATAGGAGCATAGACTGACTGGTAAAGCGAGAGCTTCACCTTTCGACTAAGCTCTCTCTTTACGGTCCCGTACACCGACCACATAACTGGAGACATCGAGATACTTGAACTCTCCATGTCAGGCAGGCCCTCTTCATCACTCCAAGATACTCCCACAACATCCAGAGTCTTGAGGTACTCAGGGCGGTTCTCATCCACCGTGGTGCCTTGCCACCGAGAAGCTTTCTAACTACCTCTCTAAATTTGGCTTGGGTGATATTGGATTCCACCTCAGACTCTCCAGCCTCTGCTTCCTCAATAGAAGGCATGTCGGTGGGATTGAGGAACTCCTCGAAGTATTCCTTCCACCAACCGCTAATATTCCCATATGAGGCAGAAGCTCCCCACCTGCACTGTAAAAAGTGCTGGCAGACCACTGCTTCCCCCCATAATCTGGTCCATCACCTCAAACCTATTTTACATGTGAGACCCTACTGGGGGCATAAGAGCCTCAAAAAACGTAGCACCCAGGGCCATAGGTCCACACAGTCCTCTCCACAGCAGTGAGGTGGTGGTTCAAGAACAGGTTTCTGTGCACATCTTGTCAAAATAGAAGATAATAATAATGTGTTTTCTTTCTTGTAGAAACGGGCATTATTTTGAATTTGGCTACGGAGTTGGACAGCGGCCAATACACTGTTGTTCTGAGCGTTTCAGACAGACAGGGCCTGGAGCAGGACAGCACGGTCCAGGCCACCGTGTGTGACTGTACTGGAGCTGAGGTGCAGTGTATATACTGTGTAGCCACTGGCACTGACCTCCACCTCATCCTTAGAATTCTGGGAGGATTCTTGTTGTTACTCAGTAAGTGCAATGTTTCAATGACATCTGAAAACAAACCATCTTTGAAAACGTACTTTAAAATCAGTCAACACATTTATAGACTTACGAAAAAATATAGGAATATTGAACTGATATTATTGTATTTGAAAAATATAGATCCTAAAGAGAAAAGGAGGAGTAGCATAAATCTATCACTCCAATTTATGAATTAACCCTAAACCCAAACTTGACTACAGTTCATTTGAAAGCCTGACCCCTTGCATCACCCATCTGAACTGGAGGACAGAAAAGCCCCTTTTGTTTGTTGCATATGGGCCCCCTGCTGGGCCACATTCAGGGTTCTTTGACCTCCTATCTGACTTGGTCCTCAGAGCAGACAAAGTCATTATTATTGGAGACTTTAACATCCATGTAGACATTATAAATGACAGCTTTAGAAATGGCTTCATTTCATTACTTGAGTCAGTTGGTTTCCTTCAACAGATAAACCAACCAACTCATAGCTTTAACCACACCCTTGGTCTAGTTCCAACTTGATCTAGATCACTACCCTGTCGCGAGCTGTGGCTGCAAGGTCGCTGGTGCTGGTCGTGGCAGTAATCCCCGTACCCGATGGTGGACACCAGAGGTGAGGCTGAAGAAAGAGGCCTTACAGGTCATGGCTGGTCTGTGGGTCTCCGAAAGCAGCTAACTTGTACAGATTGGCTAAGCGAGTTGCGGTCGCGACAGTCGCGGAGGCAAAAACTCGGGCATGGGAGGAATTCGGTGAGGCTATGGAGGAAGACTTTTGGTCGGCTCCAAGAAGATTCTGGCAAACTGTCCAGCACCTTAGGGGCGGCAGGCGGCAACTCGCCCACACCGTGTTAGGTGTGCGTGGGGAGCTGCTGACGTCTCCTGGAGCAATTATCTGGCGGTAAAAGGAATACTTCCAGGAGCTCCTCAATCCTACCAACACGTAACCTCAAGGAGGAACAGAGTTGGAAGACCAGGAGCTGGACCATCCAATCTCTGGAGCGGAAGTTGCCGAGGTAGTGAAACAGCTGACTGGCGGCGGAGCTCCGGGAGTGGATGAGATCCGCCCGGGGTATCTTAAGGCTCTGAACGTTGTAGGGCTGTCCTGGTTGACACGCCTCTGCAACATTGCGTGGACATTGGGGGCAGTGCCCTTGGACTGGCAGACCGGGGTGGTGGTCCCTATTTTTAAGAGTGGGGACCAGAGGGTGTGTCCCAACTATAGAGGGATCACACTCCTCAGCCTCCCTGGGAACGTCTATGCCAGGGTGCTGGAAAAGAGGATTAGACTGATAGTCGAACCTCTGATTGAGGAGGAACAATGTGGGTTTTGCCCCAGTCGTGGAACCACGGACCAGCTCTTTACCCTTGCTGGGGCTCTTGAGGGGAGTTGGGAGTTTGCCCAACCAGTCCACATGTGCTTTGTGGACTTGGAAAAGGCTTATGACTGGGTCCCCAGGAGCATCCTGTGGGGGGTGCTCCGGGAGTATGGGATGGACGGTCCCTTGATAAGGGCTGTCCAGTCCCTGTACCAAAGGAGCAGGAGCTTGGTCCGGATAGCCGGTTGTAAGTCGGACTCGTTCCCTTTGTCACCGGTTCTGTTCGTAACTTTTATGGACAGAATTTCTAGACGCAGCCGGGGAGTAGAGGGTAGTTCTTCTGGCGCCATCGAACAGGGACCTCCAACAAATGCTGGGACGGTTTGCGACTGAATGTGAAGCGGCAGGGATGCAGATCAGCACCTCCAAGTCAGAGGCCATGGTCCTCGCTTGGAAAAAGGTAGAGTGCCTTCTCCGGGTTGGGGAGGAGGTCCTGCCCCAGGTGGAGGAGTTTAATTATCTCGGGATCTTGTTCACGAGTGAGGGTAGGATGGAACGTGAGATCGCCAGGCGGATCGGAGCGGCATCAGCAGTGATGCAGGCACTTAACTGATTCATTGTGGTGAAGAAGGAGCTGAGCCGGAAGGCAAAGCTTGATTTACCGGTTGATCTACGTCCCAATCCTCCTGTTTTTGTGCTCTGTGCCTCTCCTCTCCTCTCCTCTCCTCTCCTCTCCTCTCCTCTCCTCTCCTCTCCTCTCCTCTCCTCTCCTCTCCCACTTGAATAATGGTTTGTATTTGGTGCTTCTGTGTTCAGTGCTTGTGTTCCTGCTTCTGCTGATTGAAAGACGAGGAGTCAAGAAGGAGCCTGTGATGCGGGACACTGCTGTCAGTCACAATGTCGTTTACTATAATGAAGAGGGAGGTGGTGGAGATGATCAGGTACAGGCTGTTTACTGGTGTTTCAGATACAAAACTTGCTGAATGTGGGCACTTGATGAACACAATAAAACATATCAGTGATTTAATGTCCAGGGTTTTGTAGCAGCACCCATGATGGTCACGGACGCTTGAACCAAAGCTTTAAATCATCAGTCGTCTGTTTGACAAAACTTTGAAATTCTTCAACGTGTATCTGCACATTTGGGTTTTTTCATGTCAAGAGCGGTTTGGCAACAAGAGTCCACGTTTCAGTTTAAGAATATCTGCGGATTGAAATTATAAAAAGAAAAACGACAATATCTCCAACACTATTTTTGAATATTGACACATACTACTCACAATGTTGGCCGCAAAGTTCTCAAGTCATGATGACGTTTAAAGTTCTTGGGTCAAACAATTGAGCTTTTTTTTTGTTTTTGCACATTTGAGCCCTTTTTCTGTGACTTCCCACCAGGATTATGATCTGGGGGTTCTCCATCATGGTCTGGACAACCGGCCGGAGGTGTTCCACAATGATGTGGTGCCAAATGTCATGCCTGCTCCATAGTACCAGCCTCGCCCCGCCATGTAAACGTCTCCAAAAGCATGTGCGCTACATCAATATGCAAGTGATGAGAATGTACAGCTATCGCTCTTACATTTATTTTCTGGGTTTTCTTTTTACTTGGGAGTCAAATTAGCTTAATTGTTAGTCTTATTAATCAACTGTTTAGCTCTGCTCCTTTTTATGACCTTGAATGATTTCAAATCAGTGCAGATGTTGCTCCGTTTACTGGACGCACATGCTGGCAGTTCCACTGGAGATGTTTAATACAGCCCTTCTGTCGTAATTACAGAATCTTTTAGGTTTTTGTTTTATCTTGTTTTTCTGCAACCTGTATTTTTGTTTATGCATTTCTAAAGTGCACAGAAAGAATTTAAAGTATCCAGGAGAAATTCCCTGTTTCCAGTTGATGTCAGCGTGATCGACTATCAATAAATACTTTACTGGCATTTTTAATGATTGTATGACCGAAAGAACAAGATCCCGGGTACAAGCGGCTGAAATGAGCTTCCTCCGTAGGGTGGCTGGGCTCTCCCTTAGAGATAGGGTGAGAAGCTCTGCCATCCGGGAGGAGCTCGGAGTAGAGTCGCTGCTCCTCCGCGTTGAGAGGAGCCAGATGGGGTGGCTTGGGCATCTAGTCAGGATGCCCCCTGGACGCCTCCCTGGTGAGGTGTTCAGGGCATGTCCCTCCGGTAAGAGACCCCCGGGGAGACCCAGGACACGTTGGAGAGACTATGTCTCTCGACTGGCCTGGGAACGCCTGGGGATCCCTCCGGATGAGCTAGAGGAAGTAGCTGGGGAGAGGGAAGTCTGGGATTCTCTCCTTAGGCTGCTGCCCCCGCGACCCGACCCCGGATAAGCGGCAGAGAATGGATGGATGGATGGATGGATGATCAAATGCATTATTCCAAGTTTGAATGTTTACATTTTAATCCTTCTTGTTACGTTTAACCCTTTTGAGGGGGGTTAACGTAGAGACTAACAAGCCACCAGGGAAGGACCAAAACAGTTTATCAAGATTGTGCTTTATTTCTTAACACACGTGCATACATCAAGAGTGGAGGGAGAGGTGGAACAAACGGGTCTGTGCCAAAACAAAAGTCAAAAAACAGGGCATCTTAAAACATCAAAAACACAATGGTGGCCACAGCTCATAACCTAGTGTAACTAACAATCAAAACCTACGTGCAGCAATGTACAATGTGGACGGGTACCCCGTCCTTACCTCGTCCCACCTGCCCTCCACAAACTCTCCCTGTCCAACACTGAGCGAGAGAGCAAGCCCTCATGAAATTAGGGGGGAGAGCCTTTAAAGCGGGACTCCGCTGGTGATTGGTCAGATAGACACAGGGGAGCCAATCCCAAGACACCCCCGGAGTCCACAGGTGGTGTCTATCTTCCTCGTCACCAGCACTGCCTTTCGGTGTTCCACCAGTTCTCAGCCTCTGGATGGCGCCACTCTGGGAGGTCACCAGCAACAAAGAACACAAAAAGAAACACCAACAACTCCCCTGACACGTAACACTTCTATTTTAAATTTAGAGTTTTTTTTCTATCAGTAATGGAGTTCTTTTCAAATCAAATCAGCACTTGTGAAAAAGAGGGAATCAACAAAGGTTTATTAGCATTGAGCACTTTATTAGTTACCGGCATCAAATAGTAATTACAATATAATTACTAAATATGTAGTGTTGCATCATTCTCCCTAACATTAGCAACATAACTAAAGTGATGACTCACAGGGATCATCAATAAATTAGATGATATGTTGGTTCATTTCATGAATTCTTTCGCAAAATGTTAAACTTGTGCAAAAATCTTTTGACTGATATATTCAAGTGTGAAATGTGAATATGATTGCAGATGGTAAAACGCCATGACAACGGGATCAACAAGTTCCTCTAAATATTCCTTCCACCATCTGACTATGTGCCCAGTTGAGGTCAGATGGTCCCCACCCATACTACAGAGTGTTGGCAGCGCCCTGCTTCCCTCTCCTAAGGCGCCAGACGGTTTGCCCTAATCTTATCGAGGCTGACTGATAGTCTTTCTCCATGGCTTCCCCTGACTCCCAAACTCGAGTTTTTGCCTCCCAGGTCAGCCCTCGCTGCAGCCTGCTTGTCCTGCCGGTACCTGTCTAATGTTTGGGAAGTTCTATGGGCCAACATGTCCCGATAGAACTCTTCCTTCAGCTTGACGGCATCCCTTACTTCCAGCATCCACCACTGGATTTGGGGCCTGTTGCCACGACTGGCACCAGAGACCTTGCATCAAGAGCTACAACCTGTGTCAGTAAAGGATGCAGAGAACATGGTCCGACTCAATGTCCCCAGTCTCCCTCGGGATCTTGGTGAAGCTCTTCCTGACGTGGAAATTGAGAACCTCCCTGGCAGAGGGCTCAGCCAGACGTTCCCAACAGACCCTCACAATAGGTTTGTGTCTGCCAGGCCTGCCACGCCTTCTCCCCTGTACCTTCCACTGAGGAAGGAGAGGCTGGGGACTCTGAGGAGGACTCTGCCGTCACCCAAGCCAAAGGCACCGAGGTAATTATCAAGGTTCTCGGTGGCAGGGCTTCGGGGGTGGATGATATCCTCCCTGAGTACGTCGAGTCTCTGGATTTTGTAGGCCTGTCCTGGCTGACATGCCTCTGCAACATCATGTGGCAGTCATGAACAGTGCCATTGGAGGGGGTGTTCCAACCACAGTGGTATCACACTCAGCCTCCCTGGGAAGGTGTACACCAGGATACTGGAGACGAGGATTCGGCCAATCGTCGAACCCTGGATTCAGAAGGAATAATGTGGATTTTTTCCCAGCCAATTTTTACCCTCTGCAGGTGTCTGGAAAAGGCATTCAACTGTGTCCCATTGGGTATTCTGTGAGGAGTGCTCTATGAGTACGTGGTCTGAGGCCCTCTGTTAAGGGCAGTCTGGTTTTTGTACCACTGGAGTAGGAGCTTGGTTTGAATTGGCCATCAGCAGGAGGGTCTCTCAACATAAGCCTGGTCCTGCTCAAGGTTTCCTCCTGTTAAAGGGGAGTTTTTCCTTGCCACTGTTGCTTGTTGGGGGTCAGGCCCTGGGATTCTGTAAAACGCCTAGAAACAATTTTGATTGTAACAGACACTCTATAAATAAAATTTGATTGATTTACTGATTGATTGAATTGCCGGCAGCAAGTCAGACCAGTTAAATTCTGCCTCAGGTAGAGGAGTTCAGGTATCTCGGGGTCTTGTTCATGTGTGAGGGAAGGATGGAGCCTGATATTGGTAAACAGATTGGTGCAGCTTCTGCAGTTATGCAGTTGGTGTAACGGACCATCACGGTGAAGAGAGAACCTTTGGGCGAAGCTCTCAGTTTACCAGACAGTCGACAATCCTACTCTCAATTATGGTCATAAACCTGAGGTAATGACTCAAAGAAAAAGATCTTGGAAAAAAGCGGCCAAATTGAGTTTCTCCTGCAGGGTGGCTGGGTGCTCCCTTGAAGATAGGGTGAGGCGCTTAGTCACTCAGGAGCAGACAAAACATGGAAGATGTTCTGGTAGTAGAGGAAGGTGCCAGAACACCTTCAGAGCACTACTGAGGTACCCTGGCGCAAGGTATCAAACCCACAAGTGCTCATAATGGGGCCCTGTGATGAACTGGTGACTCATCCAGAGGTGGACCTGCCTTCACCCATTGTAGACCCTCCACTGACCCCAAAAAGATAAAGCAGTTAAGAAGATGAGATAAATTAATAAAAGCTCAAAATTTAGTTTTTCCAAAAATTCTAATTACAATGTTGAATTTTTTTTTTTAACTTATTTTAAACTTTTGGTGTTACACTGCACACTGTCCCGAGTCTGGTTCAGTGGGCCACACAATCATGTTGAAACCTAAGATGAACGTTGGCACCCTGAACACGAAGGGTCAGATATGTAAGGCCCTTGCTAAAGGAGCTACTTATTAGTCATGAATCCGAGCACATTCCTGCAAGGTTGAATAGAAGAGGGAAAAGGTACAGAAGCGAGGGGGACAACTGGAGCCTAAAGAGGATTGAAACAAACCCCATTCAAGAATATAGAGGAGATTCACCAGCAGTGGACTTCAGCTGGAGTCAGAGCTCTAACAGTCACCACACAGACACATCCAGGACCTAAACTGCTACTCTAGCTTTAATGGTGTCAATCCACTTCTGAACCGGAGACGACAGAGCTCCAGATGGTCTTCCTCAGTGGTCCAAAGTCCTCTTTGTAGATCAAAGAAAGTTTTGCATTTCTTCATTGTTCAATGTTCGACCCAGTGCAAGCTCTTGAATTTAGCTACCAAAAAAGGTCAACTTTTGAGTTATATTTTAATTTATGGAGATACTAATTGAGCAGCATTAGTATAACTTTAAAAATTACTGTAGCTGAATCACTAACTGCTTTATCAAACAGAAAAACCTTCATTCAGAAGAGCTGCAAAATGTGTGACTCTAGTGCTGTGACTCCTTGGCAGGCTCCTTGGTTTGATGCGACAACCTTTTCCAGTTGACACCCTTGGCACACATTTTATCCTTCATTCCCTCCCAGTTTTTAGTATCATTTCCCTATGTCCCCCAATAAATTCCCACCACCTTCAGCCGTTCCCTTCCTTATTTCAACCCACCAGGCAGACTGGGCACTGTTGGTTCCCTCCACTGACCGGACAGCAAAACCTCACTTTCGGCAGATAAACTTTCATATATCAGTGTTTCCTGCAGACAGTATATCCCGGCGGCCATTAAATAACAGTCAGCAGCTCGAACAACTCGGGTTTGGTGCCAGGTGCAAGGACAGCGGTGAGTGAAGTCAAAGGTGAAAGGACAGGTGACCTCCTTTTTGAGGGGGACTGGTGAAAAACCTGTGGCAGAAGTGTTGAGGCAATTGTGGGTATATTCAACCCACAAGAGCTGCACTGACCCTGAGGAGGAATTATCCATCACCAGGCGAAGCAGGGCTGTCTCCATCCCCTGGTTCACATGCTCCGTTTGCCCGTTACTTTGTAAGTGAAAACCAGAAGACAGACTGTTGCTAGGCCCCAACAGCCTGCAAATCTTCCTCCAGAATGTTGACTTAAACTGGGGTCCCTGGTCTGACATCACATCGAGGGGAAGACCATGCAGGCAAACTACATGGAGCAGAAGCAACTGTGCAGTCTCTTTGGCGGAGGGGAGCTTTGGTAACGGTATGCTAACGGTAAGTAGGCCCTCTTGCTAAAGCGCGCAACAATGGTCAGGATGAGAGTTTAGCCTTGCAAAGCGGAAAGGCCCATGACGGACTCAATATAGATGTGGGACCAGGGATGGTGTGGAATAGGTAGAGGCTGCATGAAGCCTGCAAGAGCCTGCTCCGATTTCAGATGGAGCAGACCTTGATAAACAGTCTCCTGGCTAACCTGATGTATTCCAAATTCTTGTGGTCAGTCCAGACAAGGAATGGCTCCTTAGCCCCTGCTAACCAGTGCCACCACTCGTTGAGGGCTAACTTTACAGCCAATAATTCTTGGTTGGAAATCTCTTACTTTCTTTCTAGGAGACAGGCACCAGGACAAAAAGGCACATGGGTGGAGTTTCTGGTATATGGAAGAACACTGGGGCAGCACACCTCTCTCCCCTACATCCGCGGTATCTACATCCACAAGAAACTAGGGTAAGGACAGGCATCTGGAGGATGGGAGTGGACATGAATCGGCCTTGAGAGTCAGAAAGCCTTCTCCGCTAAGGGAATCCATCAGAAGGAAACTTTGGCAGAGGTCAGGGCAGTAAGGGGAGCTGCCATGGTGCTATAGTTCTGAATGAAACGACGGTAGAAAAGCTGAGAAAATGTTGCAGCAGCTTTCAGTTCTCAGGCATAGTCCAGGTGGAGATGACGGAAACCTTCACTGGATCCATCTCTATGTTCCCTTCAGCCACAATGTATCCCAGGAAGGAAACTGAGGAAGTGTAGAACTCTCACTTTTCAGCTTTGACATATGTCTCCTGTAGGCGCTGGAGTACAGACTGCGTGTGATGGATGTGCTCCTCCCAGATCCTTGAGAAGATCAGAATGTCACCCAAGTAGACAAAAACAAACCTGTTGATAATGTCCCAAAGAATGCCATTAATTAGGGCTTGGAAGACAGCTGAAGCATTGGTGACGGGGTCCTCATAGTGTCCTGTGGGTGAATACTGTCCAATTCAGACAAGATTTTAGGCGTTGTTTTGGTCAAATTCCTTGAAAATGGTGGATCCCTGGAGCACTTCAAAAGCAGAAGAAATGTGAGGGAGGGGGGTACCGATTCTTAATGGTATTGTTGTTAAACCCACCGTAGTTGATACAGGGTCTCAGTGTTCCATTCTTTTTGCTGATGAAGAAAAATCCGGCCCCAGCAGGAGAGGAAGAAGGACAGATGAGACCTACAGCCAGAGAGGCATTCATATAGGTGTCTATGGTCTTTCACTCGGGTTCCGACAGAGAGTACAGGGTCCCGCTAGGGGGTGAGGTGTCTGGCAGGGGGTCAATGGCACAATTGTAGTGGTGGTGAGGCCCCAGGGATGTGGCCCTGGGCTTGCTGAAGACCTGGCAGAAAACCTGACAGTCAGTGGTACCATTGTGAGATCAGGCAATGAACTTTCATGTGTTTTGCTTGAGCTCCTATCGATCTTCTTTTTAATGTAAGCTAATTAGCGCACTGCACATTTAAACATTAACTAAACTACTCTGAAAATCTTTTTCAAATTTGATGAAAGCCTACATTAGAGTGAATGGTGGCAAATCTGCATAAATATAAATACACGGGAGCAACAAGCACAAGGCTAAACACCGCCTCAAGCGACACTGCTTCCGCCACCTAGGCAGGAACTTCTCCGTCACGGTCAGCTAAACCAGAGATAGACACTGATGTGACACAGTCCCTAAAATCAGAGATTCTCCTCTTGCTGAAAACTGAAATCTCAACAGTCATTATATCGGAAAATAAAAGCATACTTGCCAAAGACTTTGACTTCCTTAAAAATGAACTCAAAAGCAGAGGTTCAAAATAACAAGTCACCAATTCGTTTGGGGATCGGCCAAAGGACATGGTCAGACGAGATGGTGAGTCTACAGACTACAGTAAATACCCTCAAGACAGAGGTGGCAGAGCTCCAAGATAAGTGTGAGGAAGGAAGAGCCCAGCGGTGTAACAGAAGAGTATTGGGGGTACCTGAGATCACTGGATGGAGCTCCACGACATCGGTGAACTACACTACTACGAGATGTGCTACAGATACACAAAAATGTACTTATTGATCGCTCACACCGAAGCCTGGCTCCAAGGAAACCTGGTGGTAAGCCACAAGCGATCGTGGCCAAACTACACTATTTCCAAGACTGTGTTGAGGTGCTGAACTGGTCATGCATCTGCGCTCCACTCCGACACAACGGGGGGACCATTGATAACTTTCTAGATTACACTGCAAGGGTGTCAAAGGCAGAGCCGTGTTCACCGACGTCAGAAGGCTGGTCCACAATCGCCCAAATCTCCATTTTTCAATATAACACTGACGTAATTTCACATCCTGTCCTTCCTGTGTGTGTTTGTATGTGTCTGGTTGTGTTCCGTCTTGCTTCAGTATCTTCTCTCGCTGTCTTCCTGAAGGACAAAGAGCGAGCGAGCAAAGAGGTGAAATCCTGAAGAAAACTTTTACCTGCGGAGATTATCGGCGGCTCGGGGGACAGATGGGGGTCACTGGAGTCCGAATTTGGGTCTTTTTATTCGTCGCTTATCAGGTGAGATCGTTTGACGCTCGTATGTTTTTATCTCCTTCCTGTAATTTTGTACTGATTTCTCAGAAAATATTACCTGAAAAGCATAGACAACTGCAAATTTACGCCTTTACAGCATCGGGAAGGTTTTTAAAAGACTTTTTTTTAAACCTGTAGATGTTTAAGTGAGTATGTTCTTGACTTTTGTGGCCATGGATTGAAGCAGCAGGTGGTAGCGCCGGATGAAAGGTTGCAGCTTGGTCTCCGGCGGTAGTTGCACATATTTAGTGAGTATTTGTGGCGCTTGTCTAGCGCCATCATGGCTGTTGGACTGGTCTCTTCCGGGCCCAGGGGCCTCGCCCTGCTGCTTTCACACACTAACACACACTTCCACAAGTAAACCACGTGTTCCTTAGTGCGCCAGACTCTGCGGATCATATATATTCCATATGTTTGTAACACTTTTATCTAGAGCACAGAGAAATAAGGGTTGATGTCAGTCATGACACGCGTCCTTGGTCCTTCAGCGGCTGCTGTGCGGTCCTCAGGTATTTTATCCTTCCGAGGTGAAAACTAGTCCAGAATAGACCACAACTACAGAACTCGAAACTGAGGAAAGAAAAAGCAGCTTTTCAGTTTTCAGTTTCAATTGTCACTGCATTCAATCAATCAATCTTTATTTATATAGCGTCTGTTAAGATCAAAATTGTTACTAGGTGCTTTCCAGAATCCCAGGGCCTGACCCCAAACAAGCAACAGTGGCAAGGAAAAACTCCCCTTTAACAGGAAGAAACCTTGAGCAGGACCAGTCTCATGTAGGGGGACCCTCCTGCTGCTGGTTGTCTGTGAAGAGAGAGGGAGAAGGGGGGAGGACAGGTAGAGGAGAGAATAGGTCGAGCATAGAAATACATACAGAAATACATTATATTAATTAAAATAAGCTGCCGGTAGAGTCGAGTTGAGTGGGTCAGCGGGGTCGGAGGTCAGTAGGTCAGCATTTTTCTGAAAACATTTGAATAAAAGGAATAAAGAAGTTTGTTCTCGTTTCCATGTATTAATTTGAAATTGAAAAAAATCTATTCTGGGATTTAACATTTCTCAGGAACACTTATGGTCTGAGGTGGTAACAGGCTTGTTTTCATGTATTAGTAATTCAGTATTTTATTTCATTACTCTATTTCTTTCTGTTTCATTGGGATTTCTTTCAGGCAGTTATCTTGGGAAACTAGGAATCGTTGTTTAGATCACAACTTTCATTTCAGCCAGTAATGGGGAGTTTAGTTATCCAGGGAATTTTGACATATAACATGAATGAAAAACTACAGGATTTCGTGCGTTTCCTTTTAAAACATGCGCTCAACGTGTTTCTCCTTTTCTTGTACATTTAGACAATAACTATGATTTATTTCTCCAAGGTATCGACGTTGGTGATGCCAGAGGAGCAAACATGTGTCCCTGGATTTGACCAAGATAACGTGATTTTGAAAATGACCAGTAAGAACCTGAGGTCACATGCAAGATTGGGCAAAGGTGAGAACTTTGTAAAAATGTATCTACATTTGTTTCTTCAATATTCGGCACCTGTGGTTGGTCGGCCGTCAATCAGTGCGGAGATGTAGCTGATGTTTTAAATCTTTGATTAACGTCAGTCTACAGATTGTTTAATTGCAATAATCTGATACATTTCCTCATCAACACTCAATGTTCCTTGTGCACCAGCCTCAGACCAGATGACATTTGAAGGGCACACAAGATAAACCATTACACATACTGGCGTGAAAGATTTGGGCCCCTTGGTTAAAAACACTCGGCAACATTTGAAGCCATTTTGAGGGTATTTGTATAGTTTGGTACAATTTTAGAGTGAAAAGAGAGGCAGCAGGTTTCAAACGTACGTCCCCTCCAGGAGGTCTGAGCTCCCAGATCACTTGGATTAAGATATTAGATCTTAATTAGCCTCTTAGCATCACGGCTTGTTTACTGTCATCAGGAACGATCAGATGTGTAAGCTGTGATACTGGCCAGAGGGGGCGCTAGTGGGCACTATCACTGGACAAGTGTGGTTTTGCTGTAGGTCCCTAAAGAATTGGGGGGTGTTTAAACTACAAAGAGAATATGTCAACGTTCACATTTTGGAGATCACTTAATCTTCCACTGGATTAACTGTTGGCGTTAAGAGGGAGTTTGAGCTGAAGGGCCCGACGCTCCTGCTCCAGAATCTGCAGGAAAAGCATTCCTCTAGCCTGCACTTCAAAATGAAAGTAGCCCTCAGCTGTGAGCCACAGCACCAAGCAGCTCTTCTAGCAGCATCCCTCTCCAGATCTGATCTGATCCCAGTGACCCAGATCACTTGCTGAGCCGTCTCATTGCTCTGCCCCTAACGTATACTCTCTATGTATGAGAACACCTTTACCTGGATGCTGAACCAGTGTGTTTACAGAATACTTGCTCGCTGTATCTTTCCTTTATTTTCTATCCTGTCGTGTTTGGAGAACTGATTTATGCCCATTAAATTACAGTGAACTTTGACGACTGCACCAAGCGGAGACGGTTTACCTTTTGGAGTAGCGACAGTCGTGTCAGGGTACAGACAGACGGCACTCTGACGGTCAGTAACCAGCTTTTAAATATATTTTTATATTAGCCCTTACTGGTTAAAGTGGGCTTTAAAGGTTGGGTTTTATTGGGATCGGAACAAACGGGCATTAATTTGGTTTGTATAAATGACACGTCTGCTCCTTCGTCTAGACTGTAGATGCTATCAATAATTAGCATTTACTGAATATGAACATTTGGAGACAGTCAGAGGAAACAGAAGCTCTGGTTTCCTCCTGATCTGGCAACAATGTCTCCAGGTCACAATTCTCTTACATTTCACATCTTGTGAGGACATTTTTACTGAGGTTGCCAAGATGGGGCCATACCTAGAGCGGGGTGGCCACACCTAAAGAACCCTAATGAATGGCATGTGATCAAAATGTGTAAACATTGCATTGCCTGGCTACACTATCTATAGTGAACAAACTGATAAGCTCAGTTTGTTAAAATCTGATGCAGAGAAAAATCTTTTTTATCAATGTTTCTCGCCCAATGAAGACATAACCTAAACTTTTTTTTACAATATTACACAAAAGGAGTACGAAGAAATGAACACTTTCAAGTCCTACCCCTTATTACTACTTCATATAGAAATATAATCAACATTAACAGCTTCAATTATATTATACAAATATATACGGTATTTTCACAACCATAAGGCGCACCGTATTATAGGGCGCACCTTCAATTAACGACCTATTTTAGAACTATTTTCATACACAGGGCGCACCGTGTTATAAGGCGCATAGCGTAGAAACTGCGTAGTGCCTGTGGTTTCATGACGCATTCACTAGATCGAGCTGCGCTAAAAGGAATGTCAATAAAACAGTCAGATAAGTCGGTCAAACTTTATTAATAGAATACAAACCGGCGTTCTCACAACTCTATTCACTCCCAAAATGAATAAACAGCTGTTTTATTATTTTTCCCGAGTGACGTAGTGTTTTCGCGTAACACAGTTTGTTTAATAACAGCGAGTTATAACAGGCAGTGCAACATTTTTATCACAAGTGGATAGTGGAGTTTAATAAATCTTCGATTTAGTGCAACATTTTTATCACTTAGTACCGTTGCGGTAAATCAAATGTTAGTGCAAACACAATATACGGTAACTCGAACTCTCGAAGTAGTGCAGAGCAATAGCAATAGCAATATAACATTAGCAATATAACAACGTTGTTCAAACGGTAATGTCCATATTCACAGTATGACCAGCCTTGTTAAGTTGTAAACACACAAAAGAAACACGTAAAGCTCACTTTATCAGTTCATTCCTCATCCAGGAATCCCTCGAATTCCTCTTCTTCGGTGTCCGAATTGAACAGTTGTGTGAGTACGGCGTCCAACATGGCCGGCTCCGTCTCGTCAAAGTCGTCATCAGGGTCGGTGTCGCTGGTGTTGTCTGGCATTTCAGTGACAATCCCTGCCTTCCTGAAAGCTCGGACCACGGTCGAGACTGATATATCAGCCCAGGCATTTACGATCCACTGTGTCAAATGCTCTTTTTTTTAGGTCTATAAATATTTGTATTGCTTTTTTTTGTTTGTTTATTTATACTGGTAGTGATCCACTGATAGTGACGTATGTCACTCGGCGCTATCTTCCCGTCTTGGTGAATGTGTGTTCACGCTCCCACGCAGTTCGCAGTCTAGCTTCGAATGCCCCGTTGACACCAATATCTAGCGGCTGGAGTTCCTTTGTTAATCCACTTCTTGCTTTGTTTCCTCGGAAGCTCCGTTGAGTCTTCTTTACCTGGCGCAGGTCGTCTTGTTGCTTCCTCCACTTCCGCACCATTAATTCGTTC
The DNA here is from genome assembly GCF_901000725.2 of Takifugu rubripes. Classification (NCBI taxonomy): domain Eukaryota; kingdom Metazoa; phylum Chordata; class Actinopteri; order Tetraodontiformes; family Tetraodontidae; genus Takifugu; species Takifugu rubripes. The sequence goes on along the minus strand of NC_042288.1, from coordinate 557,621 downwards.
ACGTTAAATTCTCTTGCCGCTGCTCTATTTCCGTGTTCAACTGCGTGACTGATAGCCTTCAGTTTGAACTCTGCATCGTAAGTGCGTCTCTTGCAAGGAGCCATTTTGGGGTCTTTACAGACAGAAATGGTTTGGGACTGAACTAGAATTCCTATTTATCGCTCTTACTGCTGTTACTTCGGCCACGCCTACTGACTACGGTAGCCGCGATTAACCAATATTACCGTAATCCATACAAAAGGCGCACCGGGTTAAAAGGCGCACCGTCGATTTTTTTAGAAAATTCTAGGCTTTTAGGTGCGCCTTATAGTTGTGAAAATACGGTACTATAAAAGATATAAACCATCTAAATATATTATACAAATTCCGTTAGGACTTGGTTTTTGTCTATCCCTTGTCCTGTGTATCTTGTTTTTACCCGCCACCATATCGGCGCAGCTGTGGCTGATTTTCTCAGCTACTAGTTAAAGGCTGGTCCCTTCCCCATTCCTGGGCCATTTAGTTGAGAAACCTTGAGGCTCCACTGGCGTCACCCGTTACTCCTCAGCTCCTTTCCAGACTCATCCTGTGTTGATCCCCTTCTTAGACATCCTCAATGGACTCTGGAGTCAGCTGCTCTTTTGTTTGACCTCCTTTCCCCAGTAAATTGTTGAAGAACCTGCTCCCGGCTCCTCTGTCATCGGCGTAACACATACACTATGAAATATATACAGTGTATTGAATGTACGATATACTAGTATTAATATAATAATATTCAGATCCTACATGAACATCCTTATAAATATACTGTCTCTATCAGTACACATACACACATACATAATATATAACTGTGCATATAAATATTATATATCTACCACATATAAATCTTTATAGCAGATACTAATCAGATGGTAATTTTAATGATTCATTTATTGATATCCCCCATCATATGCCTGGTTGATGCACCTCCTGTTATGGCTGTTCTTGTTCTCACAGCAAAACATCAAAAGGTCCTGACTTTTCTTTAGAGAAGGAGGTTTATGACTCACTAAATAATAAGCACACGCAGAGCTCTACTATGATTCAACAAAAAGTTTGGATTTATTTACATAAATGCAAACCAAATATTCTCCGTGGCTGACTTTCAAAGAAAATGCAAAATTATTATAATTTAGTGGTTGATAAAACCCTCCTGCTCGTCACTCCTTCAACACGAAAAACAGAACAAAATCTCATTCGGGGGGATCCCCAGGCGTTCCCAGGCCAGTCGAGAGACATAGTCTCTCCAACGTGTCCTGGGTCTTCCTGGGGGCCTCCTACCGGAGGAACATGCCCTGAACACCTCACCAGGGAGGCGCCCAGGGGGCATCCTGACTAGGTGCCCAAGCCACCTCATCTGGCTCCTCTCAACGAGGAGGAGCAGTGGCTCTACTCCGAGCTCCTCCCGGATGGCAGAGCTTCTCACCCTATCTCTAAGGGAGAGCCCAGCCTTCAATCATCATCATAAATTTAAATAATACTAATCAGATGGTAATTTTAATGATTCATTTATTGATATCCCCCATCCTGTTATGGCTGTTCTTGACCTCCGACCCTGCTGAACCACTCTACTCTTATATCAGCAGCTTATATTCCTCTACCTGTCCTCCCCCTTCTCCTCTCTCTCTACCCAGCCCCCCCATCAGCAGGAGGGTCCCCCTACAGGAGCCTGGTCCTGCTCAAGGTTTCTTCTTGTTAAAGGGGAGTTTTTCCTGCCACTGTTGCTTGTCTGGGGTCAGGTCCTGGGATTCTGGAAAGCACTTGGAGACAATTTTGATTGTAATAGACGCTATATAAATATTGATTGATTGATTGATTGAGTGATTGAGTGATTGAGTGATTGATTGATTGCACAGTAATTGTCAACACCCTCTGAGCTGCGTATATAAAAACGGCATAGGCTCTTTATGGCAGGTGAGATGGCAAAGAAAAAATCTGTGCGATCACAAAGCAAGACTACTCCAGTTCAGTCCTGGAGATCAGGTCATGTTTCTTTTACCAGTAGAAGGGTTCCCATGTCAACCCCCGTTTTTCGTGTCTGGGGACAAAAAAATCAAAATTTTCTGATGAGGCCTATGCAATCTCATTAACAAAAGACAGAACAAGACTATATCAGGTTTTGTCTAAAGTTGAAACACTTGGGAAGGGGAAGTACCTGGTGGGTCTCTGCTCTCCCGAATGATCAATTATGCCACAAATTGTCATTGTTCACAGCTACTTGTGCAAAATATTATTTTCTAAAAATGTACACATGAAAAGTCGAACTCTGTGATTTTTCAGGAGACTGTGATGTTCCTGTTTACCCTGTGTTCATCACTGCACATTCATTTATCGTGTCCTGTGTAAACATTCCTTTTGTGAATAAATTCATTTTGTTGATTAGTGATTTATCTATGCTTTAGAAGCCTACAGGGGTCAGATGGGGAAAATATTTGTAACTTATTTAAACAAAAAAGAGGTTGTCCTGTCAACATTCCCCTTTTCTCTTTTCCTCCAGGTAAAGCGACCAATTACGTTGCACGAAGGACACCTGGACTTTCTTATTGATATCAGGGATTCCCAAGGCCACAAACATACCCTCCCTGTCAGGCTGCTGCACCAAAGCCATGAAAGTGAGGTGAACAACAGTGAGGTAAAAAAATAAGTGACCTTTTTCTGCTTTGGTTAAGAAAGACCTAAAGAAGGAGCTTAAAACAAATGCTTTTATTATGCTTGAAAAATCAGTTGGGATGGATGTTTAATGGATATGTGGCCTTATAGGCATATGTAGGCAATATTTGCTGCGTGTTCTTTCAAAATGGTTCATTCTTAATTTAATCAGTCTACAAATCATTTAGCCCAAACTGTTGTGAAGTGTCAATGTGCTTCGTTGCAAACTTCAGGTTTGTAGTATTGTTCTTTTTTTTAGTAAGCAGTGACTTTGTAGTTCCCTTGAAACATTTCCAGACACAAGGGCTTTTCTTTCAACTGTTTCATTAAAGACTTCTCTCCAACATTGTTACAGTGAAGGAATTCATTCCAAGTTTTAAAATGGTCCACTTAAATCCCTTTTCTTCAAGAAATAATGTTTTTCTCGCCAAATTCCTTACAGGACAAAGTAAAGCACAAAGATGACTGTTTTTAGGATGTACATGACTGTTTCAAAACAAAAGTAATATTTCCAATGTAAAATACTGAAATAAAATGGGCAAATATAAATGAGAATAAAATGACAATGTCAGCAGTTGCAGGCTCCCTTCATGGTGTCCCGCCACAAGCAGGTTTTTACTAAACATAGTTATTGACGCGCTCAAATCCCTGTCTGCTCATCTTCCTCATCTTCTTAACCACATTATCTCTTTGGGAGTCATGGGGAGGGTCCACAAAATGTGAAGGCAGGTCCATCCCTGGATGAGTCACCAGTTCATCGCAGGGCTATGAGCATTTGTGGGTTTGGTACTTTACTCAAGGGTACCCCAGCATTGCTCTGAAGGCGTTCTGGCACCTTCCCCTGTTACCAAAAACCCGTCCAAGTTTTGGGGCTCAAACCAAAAACCCTCTGCTTCTCAGGAAAGTTTCCAACACAGAGAAATACCGCCACTCTATGCTCAAATCTTCGGTTGTCAATCATCGTGGTTTCTTTACCTCGTTGAGTCTCTATTGGCCCGTTAGCAGGGCTGCCGCTCCCTAGACGGAGAGCTCATAGATCGAGTAGGGCCCCTATTACCTTGTGGGTCCCCCAAAATCAAGGTAGATAAAGAACACCACAATTATTTTATGAAACATAACTTGGCTACAACAGATCCACTGTTGTTTATTAAATAGTGTATTACTATCACTCAATTCAGGCAAATTATAATATGCCTAATACCTAATACAGTATATAAAAAGAGGACCCCTGCTCGTTCTCTGTGACACCTGTTTGAACAACTCTGCTCACTTCTCCCAATAACTGTCATGTTAAATTCAGCAGGAAAATCTTTTGAAACTGAAAAATGCTTCATTTTTAACTTGTTTCTCCTATAGCATTTAATGTAGTGTCTTGAGAATACAGACTCATGTTTGAAAGCCTTTCAGTTCTAACAAGCCCACATACAACACAATCTGTCATTGCTAAGTGGCTAAGCAGACAATGACAACATTTGTACTATTCGTATTGACCACGCCCACTCCACATTTCTGACCACTTAAAATCTCTCAGGTAAGACCCTTTGAAATGGATTAGTGGGCTCAGTTTGTCTCCATTATGTTCCAGTTATGGTGGAATCAGACAAAGTATAGAAATGTACTTGAATCATGTACCAATGTACCCATCATTAATTTGAAGCCCAAATGAATGATTGGTGCCTCTAGGCATGAAGGGTGTGGACGCAACATAAGAGGTTAAACTTGAGCAGCACTTTGTTTGATATTTGTTGGGAGAAACACCTGAACACATCAGTTCTAATCGTCCCCATTCAGATTACTTCTGCCACCAGGGGCTGAACGTGGCTCTGACTACAGACAGAAAAGTGCAGTTTGAACATTCTGAGTTGTGACTGCTTTTGTCCAGATCCGTTTACCCCAAGACAAACTGAAGATTTTCTACAGCATCACTGGTCCAGGAGCTGATCAGCCTTCTACAAACCTGTTTACCATGGACAGAGACTCAGGATCTCTGTTTGTCACAAAACAGCTGGACCGAGAGGAACAAGCCAAGTACACGGTAGGCCTCATGCTAGAGACACAAGCAATACAAACTGATGCATTTACATAGGATGGAATTAGGATTTTTATTTAGGAATTAGAATATGCAACTCTAGATTTAAGAAGTACAGTAGGAGGGTGCTGGTAGGGCTCGTCTTAGGTCCATCGGGCAGGTGGTTCAGTTCGGTAAAAAAAACTGTGAACATTCCCAGACTGTCTGGGCCCTTTAGAAGTTCAGAGATGTTACATTGTCAGCATTATAAAACTGTCAGTAGATGGTATAAACACCTTTTTAATTACTTTAAATGTTTGTGTTTTTTTGCAGTTTAAGGCCTATGCTGTGGCCGCTGGCTCTGGAGATGCCAAGGAGCCGGTGAATATCATCACCAACGTCATTGACCAGAATGACAACAAACCTATTTTTGTCGAAGACATCTTCCTGGGAGAAGTTGCTGAGGCTTCACCAAAAAGTACCGTTTGTTAATCTACAATAAGCTCTTGGATATATATTTGGCTAAATACTAAGACCACGTGGTCCTGAATGTGATGGAATAGACGAGTAGCACATTGTAGTAACCAGATGTATAAAAGAACTTGCTTTTACTACTTTTTAATATTCCACTGATGTGCTGCAGATGTTTTTGAAGACTGAACTTGCTTCCATTTCTGAATTGTTTTTCCAGATTTTGATGTGATTCAGGTTGTGGCTAAAGATCTGGATGAAGAAAACAGCTACAATTCTGATCTCCGCTATAGTATCTTAAGCCAGGAGCCAAAGTTGCCCAGTAACAACCTGTTTGTCATCAACCCAGTGACCGGCTTCATCCGAGTCAATGCAGGTGGACTAGACAGGGAGGTGAGGACTCATCATACTTTAAATGTCTTTGTGTCCTGCAGGGACCGTTGTTTCAAACTAAGTCCAAAGTTTTACATTTAAAACTGTCGATTAAAGAAGATGATGTAATTAATCATTTCTTCACCTTACATTCCGGCTGTCTCTCGACTCCCGATGTCCGTCCTTTAATTTGGGTTGACAGGAAAACTGAGGAGGTGGTGGAGGGGCGGCTTGATAAGACATTATCAATGTTTACACATGTTCCTCCCTGGGCTGCTGCAGCCTGAGGTCGTAGTGTCCCAGTCACAGACTGCAGGCATGGCTGCTCCACTGTCTCATCTCCAATGACTTCAAACATGCCCTGCACTCATCCATCCAGTCACAGTAAAACTGTGGACTTCCTGGATGACAACAGTTCTGCATCCATTTCACTCCCCTCTCCCTTAACCATAAAGACCACAACCTGGCCCAACTTCTTCCAGACCTTGATCGATGCACCACTTGAGAAGGTGGTCTGCTATCGCGAGGCTCAGGGACGGTTTTGAGGTTAAAGCCCAAAGCACTTTGTGGCCCTCACAGAGAGGACATGAAGAAGGTGGCTTCCACAGTACTGTGAGAACATCATCAGACCCTGTATCTTTTTCACTTTAATGTCATGTTGTGCATCAATGGGTGCACTTAAACACTTTGCCTCAACAGACTTTGCTGTCCACCTCGGCGGTGTCCATTATATTAAAAGCCAGTCACTCTGTTGTATTAACAAATGGATGAATCCACTCATGAATCGCATAGAAAATAGTTTTCATCAGAGACCAGTGGTCAGATATTATATTATTTACTTATTCATTCATTTTCCATGGCAGCTGAGTGTCTGTCTTCCCTGACCACACCCTGGTAAAAGCCCCTCATGATGAAGCTTTAAAAGGTTGCTGGTTGTGCTGTGTGTTGGGATGGGTCAGCACGGAGCGAGACTGATCAGGACAGCTGGCCAACATCTCTCACCTCCTGTTGTTCAGCACCATAACCTTCATTTGCCCAGAGCAAACCAACTAATGATCATAATTTTTAAAAGAAATTGAAGCAAATGTTGGCTGTGATTCAGCTTTTTAAGGCCGTTTGTGGAGACTTGTATAAATATCATCTGCACTTGAAAGAAAGGTTATTAAAATACAGTTATTGTGTTCAAGCCTTGCTGTCTTTCCTGTCACAGAAATACCCAAAGTACACTCTGGAGGTTCAAGCGGCTGATATGGGGGGGAATGGGTTGACTGGAGTAGCAAAAGTAATCCTTACTGTCACCGATAGCAACGACAATGCTCCAGCCTTCACTCAGTCCTCCGTGAGTGCCTCTACAACGGTCACCTCAACCTGTTAAACCTGACTATCATTACACTTTAATCATATTGCTCTTAATTTTCCAGTATCAGGCATTGGTTGCAGAAAATAAAGCAGATGTCCAAATCATGAAAATGATGGTGACAGATGGAGATGAACCGCATTCTCCGGCCTGGAATGCCAAGTTCAAGATTATCAGTGGTGATCCTGAGGGGCTTTTCTCAGTAAAAACAGGACCCAACAAACAAGAAGGAATTCTTTCCACTGCCAAGGTAAATTTGTCTAATAATTAACTTGGGACGTTCATGGTTGAGGACCGTGAGACCAATTGTTGCTGCTCTGTTTGTCCTCTTCCTGCCAAGGGTCTTGACTTTGAGAAGAACAACAAGCACACATTGTTGGTTGCAGTGGAGAATGAAGTTCCCTTTGCATTACCACTGCCTACTGCCACCGCCACCGTTGTGGTGAAGGTGGAGGATGTTAATGAAGCTCCCATCTTCGATCCACTGGAGAAGCTTGTGTCAAAACGAGAAGATCTTGCTGTTGACAGTGATGTGGTGCAGTACACTGCATCAGATCCAGACACGGCATGCAATCAAAACGTCACGTAAGATTGAGCATCTATCTGTGGCGTTACATCATGATGATGACATTTTAATGGAAAGTGGACATTTTCAGTCCTTAAATTAAAGGATTACTCGTGGCAAACGTTTCAAACTGGGACGAGAGTTCTTGAGGGCTGAAGATTCGTGTTAGTACAGCTACATGAGTACAAGGAAGTTTCTTCTCATTTCCTGTAGTTGGTTAAAAACTCTTCAGAAATGTAGGTCTTACTGGCAGTGATGTCATTCGCAGTCTCTAGAACCTTTAAGCCCTCAGACTCCATCATGCCAAGGAATGATTGAAAACCAGCATAGACCAATGATTCTGCTGTGATGACATTTGAATTCTAATAATTTTGTTACGTTTAGTCAATGTATAGAATTCCATGATTAACATTGACATAATTATTTCTGTGATTGTCTGATTTCCAGGTACAGAATCATCAGGGACCCTGCTGGTTGGCTTGAGGTGGACAAAACTACAGGTCTGATTAAGGTGAAGAATGCCATGGACAGAGAGTCGACCTTTGTCAAAGACGATAAATACACCGCCCTCATCGGTGCTTACGATAATGGTAGGTAACTATGTGCTGTTATTTATATACAGCTTTAATTGTACTAATACGTTCCTGTCACCATATCAGATGTAGTCCCAGCCACAGGAACCGGTACTCTTGTCATCCAGTTGGAAGATGTCAATGACAATGCCCCCATCATTGAAGAACGTACAATCAGAGTGCGTCTTTCACAGATATTTGGGACTTTTGGTTCTTTTTCTAAACAAATGTTCCTGTAAATGTTACTCTGCTTTTCCCAGGTGTGTAATAAAGAATCTACTCCTCACCTGCTGTCAGTAACTGACAAGGATGGACCAGGATATGGATCTCCATACAGTGTGTCCTTACAGGGCACATCCAAGAGCAAATGGACCGCTAGGATGAATGACTCAAGTACGTAATATAGTGACAATGGTGTCCATCTCGTCTTGTCTTCCCTTCCCTCTCCCCAGACACTTCCTCCAGCTCTTCCAGGAGTATTCCGAGGTGCTCCCAGGCCAGCTGAGGGGCTTAGTCTCTCCAACCTGTCCTGAGTTTACCTCGGAGCCTCCTCCTGGTGGGACATGCCTGGATGACCTCCCTAGGGAGGCGAATGAAACAGATGCCTGAGCTCGCTTAGTTGACTTCTCTCTACACGAAGGAGCAGCAGCTCTATTCCAAACTCCTCCCTCGTGACTGAGCTTCTTAGCCTATCTCTAAGGGAGCACCCAGTCCACAGATGAAAATAGGAGCATAGACTGACTGGTAAAGCGAGAGCTTCACCTTTCGACTAAGCTCTCTCTTTACGGTCCCGTACACCGACCACATAACTGGAGACATCGAGATACTTGAACTCTCCATGTCAGGCAGGCCCTCTTCATCACTCCAAGATACTCCCACAACATCCAGAGTCTTGAGGTACTCAGGGCGGTTCTCATCCACCGTGGTGCCTTGCCACCGAGAAGCTTTCTAACTACCTCTCTAAATTTGGCTTGGGTGATATTGGATTCCACCTCAGACTCTCCAGCCTCTGCTTCCTCAATAGAAGGCATGTCGGTGGGATTGAGGAACTCCTCGAAGTATTCCTTCCACCAACCGCTAATATTCCCATATGAGGCAGAAGCTCCCCACCTGCACTGTAAAAGTGCTGGCAGACCACTGCTTCCCCCCATAATCTGGTCCATCACCTCAAACCTATTTTACATGTGAGACCCTACTGGGGGCATAAGAGCCTCAAAAAACGTAGCACCCAGGGCCATAGGTCCACACAGTCCTCTCCACAGCAGTAAGGTGGTGGTTCAAGAACAGGTTTCTGTGCACATCTTGTCAAAATAGAAGATAATAATAATGTGTTTTCTTTCTTGTAGAAACGGGCATTATTTTGAATTTGGCTACGGAGTTGGACAGCGGCCAATACACTGTTGTTCTGAGCGTTTCAGACAGACAGGGCCTGGAGCAGGACAGCACGGTCCAGGCCACCGTGTGTGACTGTACTGGAGCTGAGGTGCAGTGTATATACTGTGTAGCCACTGGCACTGACCTCCACCTCATCCTTAGAATTCTGGGAGGATTCTTGTTGTTACTCAGTAAGTGCAATGTTTCAATGACATCTGAAAACAAACCATCTTTGAAAACGTACTTTAAAATCAGTCAACACATTTATAGACTTACGAAAAAATATAGGAATATTGAACTGATATTATTGTATTTGAAAAATATAGACCCTAAAGAGAAAAGGAGGAGTAGCATAAATCTATCACTCCAATTTATGAATTAACCCTAAACCCAAACTTGACTACAGTTCATTTGAAAGCCTGACCCCTTGCATCACCCATCTGAACTGGAGGACAGAAAAGCCCCTTTTGTTTGTTGCATATGGGCCCCCTGCTGGGCCACATTCAGGGTTCTTTGACCTCCTATCTGACTTGGTCCTCAGAGCAGACAAAGTCATTATTATTGGAGACTTTAACATCCATGTAGACATTATAAATGACAGCTTTAGAAATGGCTTCATTTCATTACTTGAGTCAGTTGGTTTCCTTCAACAGATAAACCAACCAACTCATAGCTTCAACCACACCCTTGGTCTAGTTCCAACTTGATCTAGATCACTACCCTGTCGCGAGCTGTGGCTGCAAGGTCGCTGGCGGTAATCCCCGTACCCGATGGTGGACAACAGAGGTGAGGCTGAAGAAAGAGGCCCTACAGGTCATGGCTGGTCTGTGGGTCTCCGAAAGCAGCTAACTTGTACAGATTGGCTAAGTGAGTTGCAGTCGCGACAGTCGCGGAGGCAAAAACTCGGGCATGGGAGGAATTCGGTGAGGCTATGGAGGAAGACTTTCGGTCGGCTCCAAGAAGATTCTGGCAAACTGTCCAGCACCTTAGGGGCGGCAGGCGGCAACTGGCCCACACCGTGTTAGGTGTGCGTGGGGAGCTGCTGACGTCTCCTGGAGCAATTATCCGGCGGTGAAAGTAATACTTCCAGGAGCTCCTCAATCCTACCAACACGTATTCTCAAGGAGGAACAGAGTTGGAAGACCAGGAGCTGGACCATCCAATCTCTGGAGCGGAAGTTGCCGAGGTAGTGAAACAGCTGGCTGACGGCGGAGCTCCGGGAGTGGATGAGATCCTCCCGGGGTATCTTAAGGCTCTGAACGTTGTAGGGCTGTCCTGGTTGACACGCCTCTGCAACATTGCGTGGACATTGGGGGCAGTGCCCTTGGACTGGCAGACCGGGGTGGTGGTCCCTATTTTTAAGAGTGGGGACCAGAGGGTGTGTCCCAACTATAGAGGGATCACACTCCTCAGCCTCCCTGGGAACGTCTATGCCAGGGTGCTGGAAAAGAGGATTAGACTGATAGTCGAACCTCTGATTGAGGAGGAACAATGTGGGTTTTGCCCCAGTCGTGGAACCACGGACCAGCTCTTTACCCTTGCTGGGGCTCTTGAGGGGAGTTGGGAGTTTGCCCAACCAGTCCACATGTGCTTTGTGGACTTGGAAAAGGCTTATGACTGGGTCCCCAGGAGCATCCTGTGGGGGGTGCTCCGGGAGTATGGGATGGACGGTCCCTTGATAAGGGCTGTCCAGTCCCTGTACCAAAGGAGCAGGAGCTTGGTCCGGATAGCCGGTTGTAAGTCGGACTCGTTCCCAGTGAGGGTTGGACTCCGCCAGGGCTGCCCTTTGTCACCGGTTCTGTTCGTAACTTTTATGGACAGAATTTCTAGACGCAGCCGGGGTGTAGAAGGTAGTTCTTCTGGCGCCATCGAACAGGGACCTCCAACTAATGCTGGGACGGTTTGCGACTGAATGTGAAGCGGCAGGGATGCAGATCAGCACCTCCAAGTCAGAGGCCATGGTCCTCGCTTGGAAAAAGGTAGAGTGCCTTCTCCGGGTTGGGGAGGAGGTCCTGCCCCAGGTGGAGGAGTTTAATTATCTCGGGATCTTGTTCACGAGTGAGGGTAGGATGGAACGTGAAATCGCCAGGCGGATCGGAGCGGCGTCAGCAGTGATGCAGGCACTTAACTGATTCATTGTGGTGAAGAAGGAGCTGAGCCGGAAGGCAAAGCTTGATTTACCGGTTGATCTACGTCCCAATCCTCCTGTTTTTGTGCTCTGTGCCTCTCCTCTCCTCTCCTCTCCTCTCCTCTCCTCTCTCCTCTCCTCTCCTCTCCTCTCCTCTCCTCTCCTCTCCTCTCCTCTCCCACTTGAATAATGGTTTGTATTTGGTGCTTCTGTGTTCAGTGCTTGTGTTCCTGCTTCTGCTGATTGAAAGACGAGGAGTCAAGAAGGAGCCTGTGATGCGGGACACTGCTGTCAGTCACAATGTCGTTTACTATAATGAAGAGGGAGGTGGTGGAGATGATCAGGTACAGGCTGTTTACTGGTGTTTCAGATACAAAACTTGCTGAATGTGGGCACTTGATGAACACAATAAAACATATCAGTGATTTAATGTCCAGGGTTTTGTAGCAGCACCCATGATGGTCACGGACGCTTGAACCAAAGCTTTAAATCATCAGTCGTCTGTTCGACAAAACTTTGAAATTCTTCAACGTGTATCTGCACATTTGGGTTTTTTATGTCAAGAGCAGTTTGGCAACAAGAGTCCACGTTTCAGTTTAAGAATATCTGCGGATTGAAATTATAAAAAGAAAAACGACAATGTCTCCAACACTATTTTTGAATATTGACACATACTACTCACAATGTTGGCCGTTGGAAGAATAAGGCAAAGTTCTCAAGTCATGATGACGTTTAAAGTTCTTGGGTCAAACAATTGAGCTTTTTTTTGTTTTTGCACATTTGAGCCCTTTTTCTGTGACTTCCCACCAGGATTATGATCTGGGGGTTCTCCATCATGGTCTGGACAACCGGCCGGAGGTGTTCCACAATGATGTGGTGCCAAATGTCATGCCTGCTCCATAGTACCAGCCTCGCCCCGCCATGTAAATGTCTCCAAAAGCATACGCGCTACATTAATATGCAAGTGATGAGAATGTACAGCTATCGCTCTTACATTTATTTTCTGGGTTTTCTTTTTACTTGGGAGTCAAATTAGCTTAATTATTACTCTTATTAATCAACTGTTTAGCTCTGCTCCTTTTTACGATCTGTGATTGTGAATGATTTTAAATCAGTGCAGATGTTGCTCTGTTTACTGGACGCACATGCTGGCAGTTCCACTGGAGATGTTTAATACGGCCCTTCTGTCGTAATTACAGAATTTTTTAGGTTTTTGTTTTATCTTGTTTTTCTGCAACCTGTATTTTTTGTTTATGCATTTCTAAAGTGTACAGAAAGAATTGAAAAAGTATCCAGGAGAAATTCCCTGTTTCCAGTTGATGTCAGCGTGATCGACTATCAATAAATACTTTACTGGCATTTTTAATGATTGTATGGTCAAACGCATTATTCCAAGTTTGAATGTTTACATTTTAATCCTTCTATTTTAAATTTATAGTTTTTTTCTATCAGTAATGGAGCCCTTTTCAAATCAAATCAGCACTTGTGAAAAAGAGGGAATCAACAAAGGTTTATTATCATTGAGCACTTTATTAGTTACCAGCATCAAACAGTAATTACAATATAATTACTAAATATGTAGTGTTGCATCATTCTCCCTAACATTAGCAACATAACTAAAGTGATGACTCACAGGGATCATCAATAAATTAGATGATGACATGTTGGTTCATTTCGTGAATTCTTTCCCAAAATGTTAAACTTGTGCAAAAATCTTTTGACTGATATATTCAAGTGTGAAATGTGGTGAATATGATTGAAGATGGTAAAACGCCGTGACAACGGGATCAACAAGTTCCTCTAAATATTCCTTCCACCATCTGACTATGTGCCCAGTTGAGGTCAGACGGTCCCCACCCATACTACAGAGTGTTGGCAGCGCCCTGCTTCCCTCTCCTAAGGCGCCAGACGGTTTGCCCTAATCTTATTGAGGCTGACTGATAGTCTTTCTCCATGGCTTCCCCTGACTCCCAAACTCGAGTTTTTGCCTCCCAGGTCAGCCCTCGCTGCAGCCTGCTTGTCCTGCCGGTACCTGTCTAATGTTTGGGAAGTTCTATGGGCCAACATGTCCCGATAGAACTCTTCCTTCAGCTTGACGGCATCCCTTACTTCCAGCATCCACCACTGGATTTGGGGCCTGTTGCCACGACTGGCACCAGAGACCTTGCATCAAGAGCTACAACCTGTGTCAGTAAAGGATGCAGAGAACATGGTCCGACTCAATGTCCCCAGTCTCCCTCGGGATCTTGGTGAAGCTCTTCCTGACGTGGAAATTGAGAACCTCCCTGGCAGAGGGCTCAGCCAGACGTTCCCAACAGACCCTCACAATAGGTTTGTGTCTGCCAGGCCTGCCACGCCTTCTCCCCTGTACCTTCCACTGAGGAAGGAGAGGCTGGGGACTCTGAGGAGGACTCTGCCGTCACCCAAGCCGAAGGCACCGAGGTAATTATCAAGGTTCTCGGTGGCAGGGCTTCGGGGGTGGATGATATCCTCCCTGAGTACGTCGAGTCTCTGGATTTTGCAGGCCTGTCCTGGCTGACATGCCTCTGCGACATCATGTGGCAGTCATGAACAGTGCCACTGGAGTAGATTGGAGGGGGTGTTCCAACCACAGTGGTATCACACTCAGCCTCCCTGGGAAGGTGTACACCAGGATACTGGAGACGAGGATTCGGCCAATCGTCGAACCCTGGATTCAGAAGTAATAATGTGGATTTTTTCCCAGCCGATTTTTACCCTCTGCAGGTGTCTGGAAAAGTCATTCAACTGTGTCCCATTGGGTATTCTGTGAGGAGTGCTCTATGAGTACGTGGTCTGAGGCCCTCTGTTAAGGGCAGTCTGGTTTCTGTACCACTGGAGTAGGAGCTTGGTTTGAATTGGCCATCAGCAGGAGGGTCTCTCAACATGAGCCTGGTCCTTCTCAAGGTTTCCTCCTGTTAAAGGGGAGTTTTTCCTTGCCACTCTTGCTTGTTGGGGGTCAGGCCCTGGGATTCTGTAAAACGCCTAGAAACAATTTTGATTGTAACAGACACTCTATAAATAAAATTTGATTGATTTACTGATTGATTGAATTGCCGGCAGCAAGTCAGACCAGGAAAATTCTGCCTCAGGTAGAGGAGTTCAGGTATCTCGGGGTCTTGTTCATGTGTGAGGGAAGGATGGAGCCTGATATTGGTAAACAGATTGGTGCAGCTTCTGCAGTTATGCAGTTGGTGTAACGGACCATCACGGTGAAGAGAGAACCTTTGGGCGAAGCTCTCAGTTTACCAGACAGTCGACAATCCTACTCTCAATTATGGTCATAAACCTGAGGTAATGACTCAAAGAAAAAGATCTTGGAAAAAAGCGGCCAAATTGAGTTTCTCCTGCAGGGTGGCTGGGTGCTCCCTTGAAGATAGGGTGAGGCGCTTAGTCACTCAGGAGCAGACAAAACATGGAAGATGTTCTGGTAGTAGGGGAAGGTGCCAGAACACCTTCAGAGCACTACTGAGGTACCCTGGCGCAAGGTATCAAACCCACAAGTGCTCATAATGGGGCCCTGTGATGAACTGGTGACTCATCCAGAGGTGGACCTGCCTTCACCCATTGTAGACCCTCCACTGACCCCAAAAAGATAAAGCAGTTAAGAAGATGAGATAAATTAATAAAAGCTCAAAATTTAGTTTTTCCAAAAATTCTAATTACAATGTTGAATTTTTTTTTTAAACTTATTTTAAACTTTTGGTGTTACACTGCACACTGTCCCGAGTCTGGTTCAGTGGGCCACACAATCATGGTGAAACCTAAGATGATCGTTGGCACCCTGAACACAAAGGGTCAGACATGCCAGGCCCTTGCTAAAGGAGCTATGTTTTAGTCCTGAATCCAAGCACATTCCTGCAAGGTTGAATAGAAGAGGGAAAAGGTACAGAAGCGAGGGGGACAACTGGAGCCTAAAGAGGATTGAAACAAAGCCCATTCAAGAATATAGAGGAGATTCACCAGCAGTGGACTTCACCTGGAGTCAGAGCTCTAACAGTCACCACACAGACACATCCAGGACCTAAACTGCTACTCTGGCTTTAATGGTGTCAATCGACTTCTGAACCGGAGACGACAGAGCTCCAGATGGTCTTCCTCAGTGGTCCAAAGTCCTCTTTGTAGATCAAAGAAAGTTTTGCATTTCTTCATTGTTCAATGTTCAACCCAGTGCAAGCTCTTGAATTTAGCTACTAAAAAAGGTCAACTTTTGAGTTATATTTTAATTTATGGAGATACTAATTGAGCAGCATTAGTATAACTTTAAAAATTACTGTAGCTACTGAATCACTAACTGCTTTATCAAACAGAAAAACCTTCATTCAGAAGAGCTGCAAAATGTGTGACTCTAGTGCTGTGACTCCTTGGCAGGCTCCTTTTCCAGTTGACACCCTTGGCACACATTTTATCCTTCATTCCCTCCCAGTTTTTAGTATCATTTCCCTATGTCCCCCAATAAATTCCCACCACCTTCAGCCGTTGCCTTCCTTATTTCAACCCACCAGGCAGACTGGGCACTGTCGGTTCCCTCCACTGACCGGACAGCACAGCCTCACTTTCGGCAGATAAACTTTCACATATCAGTGTTTCCTGCAGACAGTATATCCCGGCGGCCATTAAATAACAGTCAGCAGCTCGAACAACTCGGGTTTGGTGCCAGGTGCAAGGACAGCGGTGAGTGAAGTCAAAGGTGAAAGGACAGGTGACCTCCTTTTCGAGGGGGACTGGTGAAAAACCTGTGGCAGAAGTGTTGAGGCAATTGTGGGCATATTCAACCCACAAGAGCTGCACTGACCCTGAGGAGGAATTATCCATCACCAGGCGAAGCAGGGCTGTCTCCATCCCCTGGTTCACATGCTCCGTTTGCCCGTTACTTTGTAAGTGAAAACCAGAAGACAGACTGTTGCTAGGCCCCAACAGCCTGCAAATCTTCCTCCAGAATGTTGACTTAAACTGGGGTCCCTGGTCTGACATCACATCGAGGGGAAGACCATGCAGGCAAACTACATGGAGCAGAAGCAACTGTGCAGTCTCTTTGGCGGAGGGGAGCTTTGGTAACGGTATGGTAACGGTAAGTAGGCCCTCTTGCTAAAGCGCGCAACAATGGTCAGGATGAGAGTTTAGCCTTGCAAAGCGGAAAGGCCCATGACGGACTCAATATAGATGTGGGACCAGGGATGGTGTGGAATAGGTAGAGGCTGCATGAAGCCTGCAAGAGCCTGCTCCGATTTCAGATGGAGCAGACCTTGATAAACAGTCTCCTGGCTAACCTGATGTATTCCAAATTCTTGTGGTCAGTCCAGACAAGGAATGGCTCCTTAGCCCCTGCTAACCAGTGCCACCACTCGTTGAGGGCTAACTTTACAGCCAATAATTCTTGGTTGGAAATGTCTTACTTTCTTTCTAGGAGACAGGCACCAGGACAAAAAGGCACATGGGTGGAGTTTCTGGTCTATGGAAGAACACTGGGGCAACACACCTCTCTCCCCTACATCCGTGGTATCTACATCCACAAGAAACTAGGGTAAGGACAGGCATCTGGAGGATGGGAGTGGACATGAATCGGCCTTGAGAGTCAGAAAGCCTTCTCCGCTAAGGGAATCCATCAGAAGGAAACTTTGGCAGAGGTCAGGGCAGTAAGGGGAGCTGCCATGGTGCTATAGTTCTGAATGAAACGACGGTAGAAAAGCTGAGAAAATGTTGCAGCAGCTTTCAGTTCTCAGGCATAGTCCAGGTGGAGATGACGGAAACCTTCACTGGATCCATCTCTATGTTCCCTTCAGCCACAATGTATCCCAGGAAGGAAACTGAGGAAGTGTAGAACTCTCACTTTTCAGCTTTGACACATGTCTCCTGTAGGCACTGGAGTACAGACTGCGTGTGATGGATGTGCTCCTCCCAGGTCCTTGAGAAGATCAGAATATCACCCAAGTAGACAAAAACAAACTTGTTGATAATGTCCCAAAGAATGCCTTTAATTAGGGCTTGGAAGACAGCTGAAGCATTGGTGACGGGGTCCTCATAGTGTCCTGTGGGTGAATACTGTCCAATTCAGACAAGATTGTAGGCGTTGTTTTGGTCAAATTCCTTGAAAATGGTGGATCCCTGGAGCAGTTCAAAAGCAGAAGAAATGTGAGGGAGGGGGGTACCGATTCTTAATGGTATTGCTGTTAAGCCCACCGTAGTTGATACAGGGTCTCAGTGTTCCATTCTTTTTGCTGATGAAGAAAAATCCGGCCCCAGCAGGAGAGGAAGAAGGACAGATGAGACCTACAGCCAGAGAGGCATTCATATAGGTGTCTATGGTCTTTCACTCGGGTTCCGACAGAGAGTACAGGGTCCCGCTAGGGGGTGAGGTGTCTGGCAGGGGGTCAATGGCACAATTGTAGTGGTGGTGAGGCCCCAGGGATGTGGCCCTGGGCTTGCTGAAGACCTGGCAGAAAACCTGACAGTCAGTGGTACCATTGTGAGATCAGGCAATGAACTTTCATGTGTTTTGCTTGAGCTCCTATCGATCTTCTTTTTAATGTAAGCTAATTAGCGCACTGCTCATTTAAACATTAACTAAACTACTCTGAAAATCTTTTTCAAATTGGATGAAAGCCTACATTAGAGTGAATGGTGGCAAATCTGCATAAATATAAATACACGGGAGCAACAAGCACAAGGCTAAACACCGCCTCAAGCGACACTGCTTCCGCCACCTAGGCAGGAACTTCTCCGTCACGGTCAGCTAAACCAGAGATGGACACTGATGTGACACAGTCCCTAAAATCAGAGATTCTCCTCTTGCTGAAAACTGAAATCTCAACAGTCATTATATCGGAAAATAAAAGCATACTTGCCAAAGACTTTGACTTCCTTAAAAATGAACTCAAAAGCAGAGCTTCAAAATAACAAGTCACCAATTCGTTTGGGGATCGGCCAAAGGACATGGTCAGACGAGATGGTGAGTCTACAGACTACAGTAAATACCCTCAAGACAGAGGTGGCAGAGCTCCAAGATAAGTGTGAGGAAGGAAGAGCCCAGCGGTGTAACAGAAGAGTATTGGGGGTACCTGAGATCGCTGGATGGAGCTCCACGACATCGGTGAACTACACTACTACGAGATGTGCTACAGATACACAAAAATGTACTTATTGATCGCTCACACCGAAGCCTGGCTCCAAGGAAACCTGGTGGTAAGCCACGAGCGATCGTGGCCAAACTACACTATTTCCAAGACTGTGTTGAGGTGCTGAACTGATCATGCATCTGCACTCCACTCCGACACAACGGGGGGACCATTGCTAACTTTCCAGATTACACTACAAGGGTGTCAAAGGCAGAGCCGTGTTCACCGACGTCAGAAGGCTGGTCCACAATCGCCCAAATCTCCATTTTTCAACATAACACTGACGTAATTTCACATCCTGTCCTTCCTGTGTGTGTTTGTATGTGTCTGGTTGTGTTCCGTCTTGCTTCAGTATCTTCTCTCACTGTCTTCCTGAAGGACAAAGAGCGAGCGAGCAAAGAGGTGAAATCCTGAAGAAAACTTTTACCTGCGGAGTTTGTCGGCAGCTCGGGGGACAGATGGGGGTCGCTGGAGTCCGAATTTGGGTCTTTTTATTCGTCGCTTATCAGGTGAGATCGTTTGACGCTCGTATGTTTTTATCTCCTTCCTGTAATTTTGTACTGATTTCTCAGAAAATATTACCTGTAAAGTATAAACAACCGCAAATTTGCGCCTTTACGGCATCGGGAAGGTTTTTAAAAGACTTTTTTTTAAAACCTGTAGATGTTTACGTGAGTATGTTCTTGACTTTTGTGGCCATGGATTGAAGCAGCAGGTGGTAGCGCCGGATGAAAGGTTGCAGCTTGGTCTCCGGCGGTAGTTGCACATATTTAGTGAGTATTTGTGGCGCTTGTCTAGCGCCATCATGGCTGTTGGACTGGTCTCTTCCGGGCCCAGGGGCCTCGCCCTGCTGCTTTCACACACTAACACACACTTCCACAAGTAAACCACGTGTTCCTTAGTGCGCCAGACTCTGCGGATCATATATATTCCATATGTTTGTAACACTTTTATCTAGAGCACAGAGAAATAAGGGTTGATGTCAGTCATGATGCAAGTCCTTGGTCCTTCAGCGGCTGCTGTGCGGTCCTCAGGTATTTTTATCCTTCCGAGGTGAAAACTAGTCCAGAATAGACCACAACAACAGAACTCGAAACTGAGGGAAGAAAAAGCAGCTTTTCAGTTTCAATTGTCACTCCATTCAATCAATCAATCTTTATTTATATAGCGTCTGTTAAGATCAAAATTGTTACTAGGTGCTTTCCAGAATCCCAGGGCCTGACCCCAAACAAACAACAGTGGCAAGGAAAAACTCCCCTTTAACAGGAAGAAACCTTGAGCAGGACCAGTCTCATGTAGGGGGACCCTCCTGCTGCTGGTTGTCTGTGAAGAGAGAGGGAGAAGGGGGGAGGACAGGTAGAGGAGAGAATAGGTCGAGCATAGAAATACATACAGAAATACATTATATTAATTAAAATAAGCTCGTCGAGTTGAGTGGGTCAGCGGGGTCGGAGGTCAGTAGGTCAGCATTTTTCTGAAAACATTTGAATAAAAGGAATAAAGAAGTTTGTTCTCGTTTCCATGTATTAATTTGAAATTGAGTCAAAGCAATTAAAAAAAATCTATTCTGGGATTTAACATTTCTCAGGAACACTTATGGTCTGAGGTGGTAACAGGCTTGTTTTCATGTATTAGTAATTCAGTATTTTATTTCATTACTCTATTTCTTCCTGTTTCATTGGGATTTCTTTCAGGCAGTTATCCTGGGAAACTAGGAATCGTTGTTTAGATCACAACTTTCATTTCAGCCAGTAATGGGGAGTTTAGTTATCCAGGGAATTTTGACATATAACATGAATGAAAAACTACAGGATTTTGTGCATTTCCTTTTAAAACATGCTCTCAACGTGTTTCTCCTTTTCTTTTACATTTAGACAATAACTATGATTTATTTCTCCAAGGTATCGACGTTGGTGACGCCAGAGGAGCAAACATGTGTCCCTGGATTTGACCAAGATAACGTGATTTTGAAAATGACCAGTAAGAACCTGAGGTCACATGCAAGATTGGGCAAAGGTGAGAACTTTG
Source organism: Takifugu rubripes (assembly GCF_901000725.2). Lineage (NCBI taxonomy): Eukaryota > Metazoa > Chordata > Actinopteri > Tetraodontiformes > Tetraodontidae > Takifugu > Takifugu rubripes. The sequence continues at coordinate 536,946 of NC_042288.1, read as the reverse complement.
TAAAAATGTATCTACATTTGTTTCTTCAATATTCGGCACCTGTGGTTGGTCGGCCGTAGATCAGTGCGGAGATGTAGCTGATGTTTTAAATCTTTGATTAACGTCAGTCTACAGATTGTTTAATTGCAATAATCTGATACATTTCCTCATCAACACTAAATGTTCCTTGTGCACCAGCCTCAGACCAGATGACATTTGAAGGGCACACAAGATAAACCATTACACATACTGGCGTGAAAGATTTGGGCCCCTTGGTTAAAAACACTCGGCAGCATTTGAAGCCATTTTGAGGGTATTTGTATAGTTTGATACAATTTTAGAGTGAAAAAAGAAGCAGCAGGTTTCAAACGTACGTCTCCTCCAGGAGGTCTGAGCTCCCAGATCACTTGGATTAAGATATTAGATCTTAATTAGCCTCTTAGCATCACGGCTTGTTTACTGTCATCAGGAACGATCAGATGTGCAAGCTGTGATACTGGCCAGAGGGGGGCGCTACTGGGCACTATCATTGGGCAAGTGTGGTTTTGCTGTAGGACCCTAAATAATTGGGGGGTGTTTAAACTACAAAGAGAATATGTCAACGTTCACATTTTGGAGATCACTTAATCTTCCACTGGATTAACTGTTGGCGTTAAGAGGGAGTTTGAGCTGAAGGGCCCGACGCTCCTGCTCCAGAATCTGCAGGAAAAGCATTCCTCTAGCCTGCACTTGAAAATGAAAGTAGCCCTCAGCTGTGAGCCACAGCACCAAGCAGCTCTTCTAGCAGCATCCCTCTCCAGATCTGATCTGATCCCAGTGACCCAGATCACTTGCTGAGCCGTCTCATTGCTCTGCCCCTAACGTATACTCTCTATGTAAGAGAACACCTTTACCTGGATGCTGAACCAGTGTGTTTACAGAATACTTGCTCGCTGTATCTTTCCTTTATTTTCTATCTTGTCGTGTTTGGAGAACTGATTTATGCCCATTAAATTACAGTGAACTTTGACGACTGCACCATGCGGAGACGGTTTACCTTTTGGAGTAGCGACAGTCGTGTCAGGGTACAGACAGACGGCACTCTGACGGTCAGTAACCAGCTTTTAAATATATTTTTATATTAGCCCTTACTGGTTAAAGTGGGGTTTAAAGGTTTGGTTTTATTGGGATCGGAACAAACGGGCATTATTTTGGTTTGTATCAATGAAAACATTTTTACTGAGGTTGCCAAGATGGGGCCATACCTAGAGTGGGGTGGCCACACCTGAAGAACCCTAATGAATGGCATGTGATCAAAATGTGTAAACATTGCATTGCCTGGCTACACTGTCTATAGTGAACAAACTGATAAGCTCAGTTTGTTAAAATCTGATGCAGAGAAAAATCGTTTTTATCAATGTTTCTCACCCAATGAAGACATAACCTAAAAAACAACTTTTATCTTTTTTATTTTTATGGATTATGTATCATAAAATAACAGAGCATTCACATATAGAAAAAAAAGGAACAAAGTTTTTTTTACAATATTACACAAAAGGAGTACGAAGAAACACTTTCAAGTCCTACCCCTTATTACTACTTCATATAGAAATCTAATCAACATTAACAGCTTCAATTATACTATACAAATATACACTACAAAAGATATAAACCATCAAAATATATTATACAAATTCTGTTAGGACTCCTTGGTTTTTGTCTATCCCTTGTCCTGTGTATCTTGTTTTTACCCGCCACCATATCGGCGCAGCTGGGGCTGATTTTCTCAGCTACTAGTTAAAGGCTGGTCCCTTCCCCATTCCTGGGCCATTTAGTTGAGAAACCTTGAGGCTCCACTGGCGTCACCCGTTCCTCCTCAGCTCCTTTCCAGACTCATCCTGTGTTGATCCCCTTCTTAGACATCCTCAATGGACTCTGGAGTCAGCTGCTCTTTTGTTTGACCTCCTTTCCCCAGTAAATTGTTGAAGAACCTGCTCCCGGCTCCTCTGTCATCGGCGTAACACATACACTATGAAATATATACAGTGTATTGAATGTACGATATACTAGTATTAATATAATAATATTCAGATCCTACATGAACATCCTTATAAATATACTGTTTAACTGTGCATATAAATATTATATATCTACCACATATAAATCTTTATAGCAGATACTAATCAGATGGTAATTTTAATGATTCATTTATTGATATCCCCCATCATATGCCTGGTTGATGCACATCCTGTTATGGCTGTTCTTGACCTCCGACCCTGCTGAACCACTCTACTCTTATATCAGCAGCTTATATTCCTCTACCTGTCCTCCCCCTTCTCCTTTCTCTCTACCCAGCCCCCCCATCAGCAGGAGGGTCCCCCTACATGAGCCTGGTCCTGCTCAAGGTTTCTTCCTGTTAAAGGGGAGTTTTTCCTTGCCACTGTTGCTTGTCTGGGGTCAGGTCCTGGGATTCTGGAAAGTACTTGGAGACAATTTTGATTGTAATAGACGCTATATAAATATTGATTGATTGATTGATTGATTGATTGATTGATTGATTGATTGATTGATTGATTGATTGATTGATTGATTGATTGATTGCACAGTGATTGTCAACACCCTCTGAGCTGCGTATATAAAAATGGCATAGGCTCTTTATGGCAGGTGAGATGGCAAAGAAAAAATCTGTGCAATCACAAAGCAAGACTACTCCAGTTCAGTCCTGGAGATCAGGTCATGTTTCTTTTACCAGTAGAAGGGTTCCCATGTCAACCCCTGTTTTTTGTGTCTGGGTACAAAAAAATCAAAATTTTCTGATGGGGCCTATGCAATCTCATTAACAAAAGACAGAACAAGACTATATCAGGTTTTGTCTAAAGTTGAAACACTTGGGAAGGGGAAGTACCTGGTGGGTCTCTGCTCTCCCGAATGATCAATTATGCCACAAATTGTCATTGTTCACAGCTACTTGTGCAAAATATTATTTTCTAAAAATGTACACATGAAAAGTCGAACTCTGTGATTTTTCAGGAGACAGTGATGTTCCTGTTTACCCTGTGTTCATCACTGCACATTCATTTATCGTGTCATGTGTAAACATTCCTTTTGTGAATAAATTCCTTTTGTTAATTAATGATTTATCTATGCTTTAGAAGCCTACAGGGGTCAGATGGGGAAAATATTTGTAACTTATTTAAACAAAAAAGAGGTTGTCCTGTCAACATTCCCCTTTTCTCTTTTCCTCCAGGTAAAGCGACCAATTACGTTGCACGAAGGACACCTGGACTTTCTTATTGATATCAGGGATTCCCAAGGCCACAAACATACCCTCCCTGTCAGGCTGCTGCACCAAAGCCATGAAAGTGAGGTGAACAACAGTGAGGTAAAAAAATAAGTGACCTTTTTCTGCTTTGGCTAAGAAAGACCTAAAGAAGGAGCTTAAAACAAATGGTTTTATTAGGCTTGAAAAATCAGTTGGGATGGATGTTTAATGGATATGTGGCCTTATAGGCATATGTAGGCAATATTTGCTGCGTGTTCTTTCAAAATGGTTCATTCTTAATTTAATCAGTCTACAAATCATTTAGCCCAAACTGTTGTGAAGTGTCAATGTGCTTCATTGCAAACTTCAGATTTGTAGTATTGTTCTTTTTTTAGTAAGCAGTGACTTTGTAGTTCCCTTGAAACATTTCCAGACACAAGGGCTTTTCTTTCAACTGTTTCATTAAAGACTTCTCTCCAACATTGTTACAGTGAAGGAATTCATTCCAAGTTTTAAAATGGTCCACTTAAATCCCTTTTCTTCAAGAAATAATGTTTTTCTCGCCAAATTCCTTACAGGACAAGGTAAAGCACAAAGATGACTGTTTTTAGGATGTACATGACTGTTTCAAAACAAAAGTAATATTTCTAATGTAAAATACTGAAATAAAATGGGCAAATATAAATGAGAATAAAATGACAATGTCAGCAGTTGCAGGCTCCCTTTATGGTGTCCTGCCACAAGCAGGTTTTTACTAAACATAGTTATTGACGCGCTCAAATCCCTGTCTGCTCATCTTCTTAACCACATTATCTCTTTGGGAGTCATGGGGAGGGTCCACAAAAGGTGAAGGCAGGTCCATCCCTGGATGAGTCACCAGTTCATCGCAGGGCTATGAGCATTTGTGGGTTTGGTACTTTACTCAAGGGTACCCCAGCATGGCTCTGAAGGCATTCTGGCACCTTCCCCTGTTACCAAAAACCCGTCCAAGTTTTGGGGCTCAAACCAAAAACCCTCTGCTTCTCAGGAAAGTTTCCAACACAGAGAAATACCGCCACTCTGTGCTCAAATCTTCGGTTGTCAATCATCGTGGTTTCTTTACCTCGTTGAGTCTCTATTGGCCCGTTAGCAGGGCTGCCGCTCCCTAGACGGAGAGCTCATAGATCGAGTAGGGCCCCTATTACCTTGTGGGTCCCCCAAAATCAAGGTAGATAAAGAACACCATGATTATTTTATGAAACATATAACTTGGCTACAACAGATCCACTGTTTATTAAATCGTGTATTACTATCACTCAATTCAGGTAATTTATAATATACCTAATACAGTATATAAAAAGAGGACCCCTGCTCGTTCTCTGTGACACCTGTTTGAACACCTCTGCTCAATTCTCCCAATAACTGTCATGTTAAATTCAGCAGGAAAATCTTTTGAAACTGAAAAATGCTTCATTTTTAACTTGTTTCTCCTATAGCATTTGATGTAGTGTCTTGAGAATACAGACTCATGTTTGAAAGCCTTTCAGTTCTAACAAGCCCACATACAACACAATCTGTCATTGCTAAGTGGCTAAGCAGACAATGACAACATTTGTACTATTCGTATTGACCCCGCCCACTCCACATTTCTGACCAATCACACAATGAAGAAAAAAGATCTGCTGTTCTGAAGGTGGCATGGAATAAGCAGTGTGGGATCCCAAACCAGAGCAACAACAAAACAATGTAATTTTGTTCTTGCCGCTGTGGAAGCGAGAAGAAACATCTCTTATTGCAGAGTGTGTAATAACCTTACAGCATGTGTTGGTGTAGTCATGAAGGCTTACTTATCCACAGTTATCCCTCTGACCATATTATTAAATATCCTTGCCCAGGGTGCAATGGAAGCCCCGGTGCCTGTCCTGTATTTCCAGAGGTCTGGTGGAGGTCTAAGGAGGAGAAAGAGAGACTGGGTGATTCCTGAAATCAATGTTGCTGAGAATACGAGAGGACCCTACCCACTTAAAATCTCTCAGGTAAGACCCTTTGAAATGGATTAGTGGGCTCAGTTTGTCTCCATTATGTTCCAGTTATGGTGGAATCAGACTTTTGAAAAAGTATTGAAATGTACTTGAATCCTCCATCAGCACGATCCTTTAAATTATTGAATAATTATCATTGAAATAAGCCCATGAACATTTAAGCAGTGCTGGAAAAAAATGTTTGATATTTGTTGGGAGAAACACCTGAACACATCAGTTCTAATCGCCCCCATTCAGATTACTTCTGCCACCAGGGGCTGAACGTGACTCTGACTACAGACAGAAAAGTGCAGTTTGAACATTCTGAGTTGTCACTGCTTTTGTCCAGATCCGTTCAACCCAAGACAAGCTAAAGAAGATTTTCTACAGCATCACTGGTCCAGGAGCTGATCAGCCTCCTACAAACCTGTTCACCATGGACAGAGACTCAGGATCTCTGTTTGTCACAAAACAGCTGGACCGAGAGGAACAAGCCAAGTACACGGTAGGCCTCATGCTAGAGACACAAGCAATACAAACTGATGCATTTACATAGGATGGAATTAGGATTTTTATTTAGGAATTAGAATATGCAACTCTAGATTTAAGAAGTAGGAGGGTGCTGGTAGGGCTCGTCTTGGGTCCATCGGGCAGGTGGTTCAGTTAGGTAAAAAAACTGAACATTCCCAGACTGTCTGGGCCCTTTAGAAGTTCAGAGATGTTACATCGTCAGCATTATAAAACTGTCAGTAGATGGTTTAAACACCTTTTTAATTACTTTAAATGTTTGTGTTTTTTTGCAGTTTAAGGCCTATGCTGTGGCCGGTGGCTCTGGAGATGCCGAGGAGCCGATGGATATCGTCGCCTACGTCCTTGACCAGAATGACAACAAACCTATTTTTGTCCAAGACATCTTCCTGGGAGAAGTTGCTGAAACTTCACCAAAAAGTACCGTTTGTTAATCTACATTAAGCTCTTGGATATATATTTGGCTAAATACTAAGACCACGTGGTCCTGAATGTGATGGAATAGACGAGTAGCACATTGTAGTAACCAGATGTGTAAAAGAATTTGCTTTTACTACTTTTTAATATTCCACTGATGTGCTGCAGATGTTTTTGAAGACTGAACTTGCTTCCATTTCTGAATTGTTTTTCCAGATTTTGATGTGATTCAGGTTGTGGCTAAAGATCTGGATGAAGAAAACAACGACAATTCTGATCTCCGCTATAGTATCTTAAGCCAGGAGCCAAAGTTGCCCAGTAACGACCTGTTTGTCATCAACCCAGTGACCGGCTTCATCCGAGTCAATGCAGGTGGACTAGACAGGGAGGTGAGGACTCATCATACTTTAAATGTCTTTGTGTCCTGCAGGGACCGATGTTTCAAACTAAGTCCAATGTTTTACATTTAAAACTGTCGATTAAAGAAGATGATGTAATTAATGATTTCTTCACCTTACTTTCCGACTGTCTCCCGACTCCCGATGTCCTTCCTTTAATTTGGGTTGACAGGAAAACTGAGGAGGTGGTGGAGGGGCGGCTTGATAGGACATTATTAATGTTTACACATGTTCCTCCCTGGGCTGCTGCAGCCTGAGGTCGTAGTGTCGTAGTGTGTTCAAGCCTTGCTGTCTTTCCTGTCACAGAAATACCCACAGTACACTCTGGAGGTTCAAGCGGCTGATATGGTGGGGATTGGGTTGACTGGAGTAGCAAAAGTAATCCTTACTGTCACCGATAGCAACGACAATGCTCCAGCCTTCGCTCAGTCCTCCGTGAGTGCCTCTACAACGGTCACCTCAACCTGTTAAACCTGACTATCATTACACTTTAATCATATTCCTCTTAATTTTTCAGTATGAGGCATCGGTTGCAGAAAATAAAGCAAATGTCCAAATCATGAAAATGATGGTGACAGATGGAGATGAACCGCATTGTCTGGCCTGGAATGCCAAGTTCAAGATTATCAGTGGTGATCCTGAGGGGCTTTTCTCAGTAAAAACAGGACCCAACAAACAAGAAGGAATTCTTTCCACTGCCAAGGTAAATTTGTCTAATAATTAACTTGGGACGTTCACGTCATGGTTGAGGACCGTCAGACCAATTGTTGCTGCTCTGTTTGTCCTCTTCCTGCCAAGGGTCTTGACTTTGAGAAGAACAACAAGCACACATTGTTGGTTGCAGTGGAGAATGAAGTTCCCTTTGCATTACCACTGCCTACTGCCACCGCCACCGTTGTGGTGAAGGTGGAGGATGTTAATGAAGCTCCCATCTTCGATCCACTGGAGAAGCTTGTGTCAAAACGAGAAGATCTTGCTGTTGACAGTGATGTGGTGCAGTACACTGCATCAGATCCAGACACGGCATGCAATCAAAACGTCACGTAAGATTGAGCATCTATCTGTGGCGTTACATCATGATGATGACATTTTAATGGAAAGTGGACATTTTCAGTCCTATCAGTAATTAAAGGATTACTCGTGGCAAACATTTCCATTCTAAAGATACTGGGACGAGAGTTCTTGAGGGCTGAAGATTCGTGTTAGTACAGCTACATGAGTACAAGGAAGTTTCTTCTCATTTCCTGTAGTTGGTTAAAAACTCTTCAGAAATGTAGGTCTTACTGGCAGTGATGTCATTCGCAGTCTCTAGAACCTTTAAGCCCTCAGACTCCATCATGCCAAGGAATGATTGAAAACCAGCATAGACCAATGATTCTGCTGTGATGACATTTGAATTCTAATAATTTTGTTACGTTTAGTCAATGTATAGAATTCCATGATTAACATTGACATAATTATTTCTGTGATTGTCTGATTTCCAGGTACAGAATCATCAGGGACCCTGCTGGTTGGCTTGAGGTGGACAAAACTACAGGTCTGATTAAGGTGAAGAATGCCATGGACAGAGAGTCGACCTTTGTCAAAGACGATAAATACACCGCCCTCATCGGTGCTTACGATAATGGTAGGTAACTATGTGCTGTTATTTATATACAGCCTTAATTGTACTAATACGTTCCTGTCACCATATCAGATGAAGTCCCAGCCACAGGAACCGGTACTCTTGTCATCCAGTTGGAAGATGTCAATGACAATGCCCCCATCATTGAAGAACGTACAATCAGAGTGCGTCTTTCACAGATATTTGGGACTTTTGGTTCTTTTTCTAAACAAATGTTCCTGTAAATGTTACTCTGCTTTTCCCAGGTGTGTAATAAAGAATCTACTCCTCACCTGCTGTCAGTAACTGACAAGGATGGACCAGGATATGGATCTCCATACAGTGTGTCCTTACAGGGCACATCCAAGAGCAAATGGACCGCTAGGATGAATGACTTAAGTACGTAATATAGTGACAATGGTGTCCATCTCGTCTTGTCTTCCCTTCCCTCTCCCCAGACACTTCCTCCAGCTCTTCCAGGAGTATTCCGAGGTGCTCCCAGGCCAGCTGAGGGGCTTAGTCTCTCCAACCTGTCCTGAGTTTACCTCGGAGCCTCCTCCTGGTGGGACATGCCTGGATGACCTCCCTAGGGAGGCGAATGAAACAGATGCCTGAGCTCGCTTAGTTGACTTCTCTCTACACGAAGGAGCAGCAGCTCTATTCCAAACTCCTCCCTCGTGACTGAGCTTCTTAGCCTATCTCTAAGGGAGCACCCAGTCCACAGATGAAAATAGGAGCATAGACTGACTGGTAAAGCGAGAGCTTCACCTTTCGACTAAGCTCTCTCTTTACGGTCCCGTACACCGACCACATAACTGGAGACATCGAGATACTTGAACTCTCCATGTCAGGCAGGCCCTCTTCATCACTCCAAGATACTCCCACAACATCTTGAGGTACTCAGGGCGGTTCTCATCCACCGTGGTGCCTTGCCACCGAGAAGCTTTCTAACTACCTCTCTAAATTTGGCTTGGGTGATATTGGATTCCACCTCAGACTCTCCAGCCTCTGCTTCCTCAATAGAAGGCATGTCGGTGGGATTGAGGAACTCCTCGAAGTATTCCTTCCACCAATCGCTAATATTCCCATATGAGGCAGAAGCTCCCCACCTGCACTGTAAAAAGTGCTGGCAGACCACTGCTTCCCCCCATAATCTGGTCCATCACCTCAAACCTATTTTACATGTGAGACCCTACTGGGGGCATAAGAGCCTCAAAAGCACCCAGGGCCATAGGTCCACACAGTCCTCTCCACAGCAGTGAGGTGGTGGTTCAAGAACAGGTTTCTGTGCACATCTTGTCAAAATAGAAGATAATAATAATGTGTTTTCTTTCTTGTAGAAACGGGCATTATTTTGAATTTGGCTACGGAGTTGGACAGCGGCCAATACACTGTTGTTCTGAGCGTTTCAGACAGACATGGCCTGGAGCAGGACAGCACGGTCCAGGCCACCGTGTGTGACTGTACTGGAGCTGAGGTGCAGTGTATATACTGTGTAGCCACTGGCACTGACCTCCACCTCATCCTTAGAATTCTGGGAGGATTCTTGTTGTTACTCAGTAAGTGCAATGTTTCAATGACATCTGAAAACAAACCATCTTTGAAAACGTACTTTAAAATCAGTCAACACATTTATAGACTTACGAAAAAATATAGGAATATTGAACTGATATTATTGTATTTGAAAAATATAGATCCTAAAGAGAAAAGGAGGAGTAGCATAAATCTATCACTCCAATTTATGAATTAACCCTAAACCCAAACTTGACTACAGTTCATTTGAAAGCCTGACCCCTTGCATCACCCATCTGAACTGGAGGACAGAAAAGCCCCTTTTGTTTGTTGCATATGGGCCCCCTGCTGGGCCACATTCAGGGTTCTTTGACCTCCTATCTGACTTGGTCCTCAGAACAGATACAGTCATTATTATTGGAGACTTTAACATCCATGTAGACATTATAAATGACAGCTTTAGAAATGGCTTCATTTCATTACTTGAGTCAGTTGGTTTCCTTCAACAGATAAACCAACCAACTCATAGCTTTAACCACACCCTTGGTCTAGTTCCAACTTGATCTATATCACTACCTGAGTTGGATCAGGTGGGGGGGGCACCGCGCAGACCTGGCAGGCCCAAACGCTTAGTTAGGGTCTGTTGGGAATGCTTGGTGGAGAAACCCGTCATGCTGGTCTTCAACTCCCACCTCCGACAGAGCTTCGATCACGTTCCGAGGGCGGTAGGGGACATTGAGTCTGAATGAGCCATGTTCCGCTCCACCATTGTCGAGGCGGCTGTCACGAGCTGTGGCTGCAAGGTCGCTGGTGCTGGTCGTGGCGGTAATCCCCGTACCCGATGGTGGACACCAGAGGTGAGGCTGAAGAAAGAGGCCCTACAGGTCATGGCTGGTCTGTGGGTCTCCGGAAGCAGCTAACTTGTACAGATTGGCTAAGCAAGTTGCGGTCGTGACAGTCGCGGAGGCAAAAACTCGGGCATGGGAGGAATTCGGTGAGGCTATGGAGGAAGACTTTCGGTCGACTCCAAGAAGATTCTGGCAAACTGTCCAGCACCTTAGGGGCGGCAGGCGGCAACTCACCCACACCGTGTTAGGTGTGCGTGGGGAGCTGCTGACGTCTCCTGGAGCAATTATCTGGCGGTGAAAGTAATACTTCCAGGAGCTCCTCAATCCTACCAACACTCTCAAGGAGGAACAGAGTTGGAAGACCAGGAGCTGGACCATCCATCCAATCCAATCTCTGGAGCGGAAGTTGCCGAGGTAGTGTAACAGCTGACTGGCGGCGGAGCTCCGGGAGCGGATGAGATCCGCCCGGGATATCTTAAGGCTCTGAATGTTGTAGGGCTGTCCTGGTTGACACGCCTCTGGAACATTGCGTGGACATTGGGGGCAGTGCCCTTGGACTGGCAGACCGGGGTGGTGGTCCCTATTTTTAAGAGTGGGGACCAGAGGGTGTGTCCCAACTATAGGGGGATCACACTCCTCAGCCTCTCTGGGAACGTCTATGCCAGGGTGCTGGAAAAGAGGATTAGACTGATAGTCGAACCTCTGATTGAGGAGGAACAATGTGGGTTTTGCCCCAGTCGTGGAACCACGGACCAGCTCTTTACCCTTGCTGGGGCTCTTGAGGGGAGTTGGGAGTTTTCCCAACCAGTCCACATGTGCTTTGTGGACTTGGAAAAGGCTTATGACCGGAGCATCCTGTGGGGGGTGCTCCGGGAGTATGGGATGGACGGTCCCTTGATAAGGGCCGTCCAGTCCCTGTACAGCAGGAGCTTGGTCCGGATAGCCGGTTGTAAGTCGGACTCGTTCCCAGTGAGGGTTGGACTCCGCCAGGGCTGCCCTTTGTCACCGGTTCTATTCGTAACTTTTATGGACAGAATTTCTAGACGCAGCTGGGAAGTAGAGGGTAGTTCTTCTGGTGCCATCGAACAGGGACCTGTGTGTTTCTGTGCTCTGACCCTCTCCTCTCCTCTCCTCTCCTCTCCTCTCCTCTCCTCTCCTCTCCTCTCCTCTCCTCTCCTCTCCTCTCCTCTCCTTCCTCTCCTTCTTCCTCTCCTTCTTCCTCTCCCACTTGAATAATGGTTTGTATTTGGTGTGTGTTCAGTGCTTGTGTTGCTGCTTCTGCTGATTGAAAGACGAGGAGTCAAGAGGGAGCCTGTGATGCGGGACACTGCTGTCAGTCACAATGTCGTTTACTACAATGAAGAGGGAGGTGGTGGAGATGATCAGGTACAGGCTGTTTACCGGTGTTTCAGATAAAAATAACTTGAATGTAGACACTTGATGAACACAATCAAACATATCGGTGATTTAATGTCCAGGGTTTTGTAGCAGCACCCATGATGGTCACGGACGCTTGAACCAAAGCTTTAAATCATCAGTCGTCTGTTCGACAAAACTTTGAAATTCTTCAACGTGCATCTGCACATTTGGGTTTTTTCATGTCAAGAGCGGTTTGGCAACGAGAGTCCACGTTTCAGTTTAAGAATATCTGCGGATTGAAATTGTAAAAAGAAAAATGACAATATCTCCAACACTATTTTTGAATATTGACACATACTACTCACAATGTTGGCCGTTGGAAGAATAAGGCAAAGTTCTCAAGTCATGATATCGTTTTAAGTTCTTGGGTCAAACAATTGAGCTTTTTTTTGTTTTTGCACATTTGAGCCCTTTTTCTGTGACTTCCCACCAGGATTATGATCTGGGGGTTCTCCATCATGGTCTGGACAACCGGCCGGAGGTGTTCCACAATGATGTGGTGCCAAATGTCATGCCTGCTCCATAGTACCAGCCTCGCCCCACCATGTAAACGTCTCCAAAAGCATGTGCGCTACATCAATATGCAAGTGATGAGACTGTACAGCTATCGCTCTTACATTTATTTTCTGGGTTTTCTTTTTACTTGGGAGTCAAATTAGGTTAATTGTTACTCTTATTAATCAACTGTTTAGCTCTGCTCCTTTTTACGATCTGTGATTGTGAATGATTTTAAATCAGTGCAGATGTTGCTCCGTTTACTGGACGCACATGCTGGCAGTTCCACTAGAGATGTTTAATACGGCCCTTCTGTCGTAATTACAGAATTTTTTTAGGTTTTTGTTTTATCTTGTTTTTCTGCAACCTGTATTTTTTGTTTGTGTATTTCTAAAGTGTACGGAAAGAATTGAAAAAGTATCCAGGAGAAATTCCCTGTTTCCAGTTGATGTCGGCGTGATCGACTATCAATAAATACTTTACTGGCATTTTTAATGATCAACAAGTTCCTCTAAATATTCCTTCCACCATCTGACTATGTCCCCAGTTGAGGTCAGATGGTCCCCACCCATACTACAGAGTGTTGGCGGCACCCTGCTTCCCTCTCCTAAGGTGCCACACAGTTTGCTCTAATCTTATCGAGGCTGACTGATAATCTTTCTCCATGGCTTCCCCTGACTCCCAAACTCAAGTTTTTGCCTCCCAGGTCAGCCCTCGCTGCAGCCTGCTTGTCCTGCCAGTACCTGTCTAATGTTTGGGAGGTTCTATGGGCCAACATGTCCCGATAGAACTCTTCCTTCAGCTTGACGGCATCCCTTACTTCCAGCGTCCACCACTGGATTCGGGGCCTGCCGCCACAACTGGCACCGGAGACCTTGCATCAAGAGCTACAATCTGTGTCAGCAAAGGATGCAGAGAACATGGTCCGACTCAATGTCCCCAGCCTCCCTCGGGATCTTGGTGAAGCTCTTCCTGACGTGGAAATTGAGAACCTCCCTGGCAGAGGGCTCAGCCAGACGTTCCCAACAGACCCTCACAATAGGTTTGTGTCTGCCAGGCCTGCCACGCCTTCTCCCCTGTACCTTCCACTGAGGAAGGAGAAGCTGGGGACTCTGAGGAGGACTCTGCCGTCACCCAAGCCGAAGTCACCGAGGTAATTATCAAGGTTCTCGGTGGCAGGGCTTCGGGGGTGGATGATATCCTCCCTGAGTACGTCGAGTCTCTGGATTTTGTAGGCCTGTCCTGGCTGACATGCCTCTGTGACATCACGTGGCAGTCATGAACAGTGCCACTGGAGTGGATTGGAGGGGGTGTTCCAACCACAGTGGTATCACACTCAGCCTCCCTGGGAAGGTGTACACCAGGATACTGGAGACGAGGATTCGGCCACTCGTCGAACCCTGGATTCAGAAGGAATAATGTGGATTTTTTACCGGCCAATTTTTACCCTCTGCAGGTGTCTGGAAAAGGCATTCAACTGTGTCCCTTGGGGTATTCTGTGAGGAGTGCTCCATGATGATGGGGTCTGCGGCCCTCTGGTAAAGCCAGTCTGGTTTCTGTACCACTGGAATAGGAGCTTGGTTTGAATTGCCGGCAGCACGTCAGACCTGTTTTCTGTGCACTTCAGCAGGGCTGTTCTTTGTCACCGTCTCTGTTCATAATATTTATGGAGGGAGTCCATTTTGGGAACCACAGGATTTCATCCTTGCTTTTTGCAGATGATGTCCTGTTGGCCTCAACCCGGGACCTCCAGCATGTACTGGGGCGGTTTCCTGCTGAGTGCAGAGCAGCTGGGATGAAAATTAGCACCTCCAAATCCAAGGCCATAGTTCTCAACCAGAAAAGTATGGTTTTACCTCTCCAGGTTGGTGGAAAAGTTCTGCCTCAGGTGGAGGAGTTCAGGTATCTTGGGGTCTTTTTCATGTGTGAGGGAAGGATGGAGCCAGAGATTTGCAAACTCTGACACCGATCGTACAGGGAGCGGACGGCCCGTATCAGGGGGCCCAACACCCCATACTCTCGGAGGACCCCCCACAGGACCCCCCGAGGGACCCCCCACAGGCCCCCCCACAGGACCCCCTGAGGGATACGGTCGAATGCCTTCTCCAAGTCCACAAAACACATGTGGACTGGTTGGACAAACTCCCATGCACCCTCAAAGACCCTGCTGAGGGTGTAGAGCTGCTCTAAAATAACTCAAAAATTTGAATTTTGATTTTTAAAACATAAAACTCTAAATTGCAAAATTATAAAATGCAGTATAGTCAAGGAGCTTTGGCAAAATAAAATATAGAAGGAGAATCAGCTGTGACTTGAATTCTGCTCCTCTCCCATCATGCTTTGCTGCCTCTTCTACGTGTTTGGTGACTGATGCGTGTGCAGACGTACACTGGTGGCTGAGACAGTGTGTGTGTGTGTGTGTGTGTGTGTGTGTGTGTGTGTGCATGCGTGTGTGTGTGTGTGTGTGCGTGCACGTGTGAGCACGTGTACCATTGAATGTAAGAGTTTTGATGCTGGTGTAGTTTTGGTTGCGGTGCTGAATTTTGCAGTTTGCGTGTGTAGTTTTGTGAATTGTGTTAAACCAGCCCAGTTTGGAAGCTTCTGCTTTTCCGTCTCACACCTAGACACTCTCACACACACATGCACACCCACACACGTGCACTCATATTATCAGCTGTTTTTCTAACCAACTGCTCTGTTGCACATGATAGAAAATAACACTGAAATAGTTCAAATATTCAGATTGTTGCCAGTCAGACACACGTTGTTAAAATACAGAGATATATATTTTTACCAAACATCAAATCAAATCAAATCAATCTTTATTTATATAGCGTCTTATACAATCAAAATTGTTTCAAGGTGCTTTCCAGAATCCCAGGGCCTGAGGAGAGGAGAGGAGAGGAAGAAAGAGAGGAGAGGAGAGGAGAGGAGAGGAGAGGAGAGGAGAGGAGAGGAGAGGAGAGGAGAGGAGAGGAGAGGAGAGGAGAGGAGACAGAGGCCTGTCAGGTGATCATGTTTCCAGACCCCAGCAGCCTTGGCCTATAACAGCATAGCTAAGATGTGACCTAACGAACCCTCTAAGTATGATAATTTGTCTGTCTATGATAATAACTGGAGCTACAGAATTAACAACAATAAGCTTTTTCAAAGAGGATGTTTTAAGTCTGATCTTAAAGTAGCGATGGAGTCAGCCTCCCGTACCTGGACAGGGAGCTGGTTCCACAGCAGGGGGGGCTTGACAGGGAGCTGGTTCCATAGCAGGGGGGCCTGGACAGGGAGCTGGTTCCATAGCAGGGGGGCCTGGACAGGGAGCTGGTTCCACAGCAGGGGGGCCTGGTAGCTAAATGCTAGGCCCCCCATTCTACCCCTAGAGACTCTGGGAACCACCAGTAGACCAGCATTCTGAGAGCGGAGCGGTCTATTGGGCTGGTAAGGTGTCACTAGCTCCTCCAGGTAGGATGGAGCTAGGCCTCTGAGGACCTGGTAGGTCAAAAGAAGGGTTTTAAAAATGATTCTAAATTTAACGGGCAGCCAATGAAGCGACGCCAGTAAGGAGTCATGTGATCTCTGTGGTCAATACCTGTCAGAACTCTGGCTGCAGCATTTTGGATCAGCTGGAGGCTTCTTAAAGAGTTGTTTGGACACCCTGATAATAAAGAATCACAATAGTCCAGCCTGGAAGTAACAAATGCTGGACTAACTTTTCAGCATCATGGTGGGTCAGCAGTTTCCTGACCTCAGGTGAAAAAAGGCACTTCTAGAGACTGTTTTAATGTGTGAGTTGAAGGAGAGATTTTGATCAAAAGTTACTCCTAGATTCCTCACAGAGAGACTAGATGTTAATGAGATACCATCTAGAGTGATCATGTGATCTAATCTATCCCTGAGAGGTTCAGGACCAAACACCATGACCTCAGTTTTTCCTGGGTTCAGGAGGAGGACATTTGAAGACATCCAGGACTTTATGTCTTTAAGACAGGTCTGGAGCTTCACTAACTTCTCTGTCAGTAGAGAAGAAACAGGATGCTGTGATCAACTGGATCAAAAGCAGCACTGAGGTCCAGCAGAACCAGCATAGAGACCAGTCCATGATCTGAAGCTATGAGAAGATCATTAGTGACTTTAAGAAGTGCTGTTTCTGTGCTGTGGTGAGCTCTAAAGCCTGACTGAAACATCTCAAACAGGCTGTTCCTCTGCAGGTGCTCCAGTAACTGAGTCACCACAACCTTCTCTAGAACTTTAGAGATAAAAGGAAGGTTGGATATTGGCCTATAATTTGCTAAGACATCGGGATCCAGTGATGGTTTTTTTAAGCAACGGCTTAATCACTGCCACCTTGTAGGACCGGGGTACATAACCTGACACTAAAGAACCATTGATCTGGTCCAGGATAGAACTGCCTATCAGTGGTAAAACATCCTTCAACAGGTGTGTTGGGATGGGATCTAAAGGACACGTGGTGGTCTTGGATTTCTGAATTAGCGAAGATGCCTCAGAAAAATATATAGGGCTGAAGGAGTTTAAGGGCTCGTTGGAGACCCTGCATGTTCCCACAGTCAGCACATCTGGTGATGGTCCAGTTGTTGGGATGGCCTGGTTAGCTTTCTCTCTGATAGCTAGAACTTTATCAGTGAAGAAGCTCATGAAGTCTTCACCACTAAGGGAAGAAGGGATACGTGGATCTAAAACACTGTGACTCTTAGTTAATTTGGCCACAGTGCTGAAAAGAAACCTGGGGTTGCTCTTAGTTTCCTCAATTAAAGAAGAAAAATAAGCTGTTCTAGCCTTACGGAGGGCCTTTTTGTAAACTAATAGACAGTCTTTCCAGGCTACATGATAGCTGTCTATTTTATAAGAATGCCACTTCCTTTCCAGTCTTCACACTTTCTGCTTGAGGGTCCTGATATGTGGATTATACCAGGGCCACACCTCCTCTGATTTACTATTTTCTTTTTCAGGGGGGCAACAGAATCAAGCGTGATTCTCAGTGAGGTTGCTGCACCTTCAGCAATAGATCAACCTCAGCAGGGCTAAGATTATAATGACTGATCCCTGGGGAAACACACGGTGGTCCTGGGATCAGCACAGGGATCACTTCCTTAAACTTAGCTACAGCATTATCTGAGAGACATCTGCTATAGTCAGACTTTGTTCTGAGCATAGAAGAATCCTTAATCATAAATGTAAAAGTGATCAAAGAATGGTCTGACACGAGGGGGTTCTGAGGGAACACTGACACATGTTCTACCTCAACACCATAAGTCAGAACTAGATCTAGGGTGTGGTTGAAGCTATGAGTTGGTTGGTTTATCTGCTGGAGGAAACCAACTGACTCAAGTAATGAAATGAAGCCATTTCTAAAGCTGTCATTTATAACATCCATATGGATGTTAAAGTCTCCAATGATAATGACTTTGTCTGTTCTAAGGACCAAGTCAGATAAGAAGTCAGAGAACTCAGACAGGAACTCTGAATGTGGCCCAGCAGGGGGCCGATATACAACCACAAACAGAAGTGGCTTTTCTGTCCTCCAGTTCAGATGGGTGATGCCAAGAGTCAGGCTTTCAAATGAACTGAAGCTATGTTTTGGTCTGGGATTAATTAATAACTTGGAGTGATAGATTGCCGCCACTCCCCCTCCTCGACCAGTAACACGAGGAAACATGTCAGTAACATGTCAGTGAAACATATGCATAGAAGACGTATATAAATATAGGGGGAAAAGAGCAGGTGTGGCCCAAGACTTGGTCCAGGACAGGCAAGATCATCCCTGAGACACTGAGTGAAGAAGCGTCTTCCAGCTCACAACCTGGTCTTGGTAATACTGAATGAAACCATGACGTAGCACATGTGAGGGCCAGTTAGCTCATGTGTCTTGTGCAGAGAAACGTGCGCGGAGCCTTTTAAACGAGCCAGTTTGAACAGAAAAATGTCTGCAAACCAGAAGAATGTGTTTCGAGAGTTGAGAAGAGGTTTTTCTCTCTGTGTCAGACGAACCGATTGTGCTGTTCGTGCCATCGTAGCGCTGAGCTGGTCTTGTGGTTTCCTGGGTGACGTGCCGGCGTGTTTCTGACACGGCTCTTACGGGCTACTTGTGACCATTATAGCTCGTTGATGCACAGCGCGAGAAATGCACTGATCCCTCAGATAAGTGCTGCAGATCACTTCCCTTTAAGCCGTGTGACGTCTGCTCAAAGGAAGCAGGCTGAGCAGCTGGATGAGACGCCTCGAGGCTAAAGCAGTCGTCCTGACACCATACAAGCGCACATTTACAGCAGAAAACCAACACGGCTGTGTGAAGCACTTTTATTAAAGGCGTTGAAGATCAAAGCAGAGTCTCATTGTTCTCGCAGCTTCCTGTTCAGCTCCTGCAGTTGTGAGACGAGTTGGTCTAAAGCGTTGACCACCTCCTGGAGCTCCGCGTGGACCTGACCCGTGGCCACATCTGTGTGCCTTTGCTGGAACACAGGAAGCAGAACCTCTAATGATCAATTATATAAACACACTTTGATCTGATTGGATCAAAAACATTCAACCTTGTGATTCTATGAAATCGTGACTTTTTAGAAATGTTGAACTCTGGATCAGCTCCATCAGTGTTTTAGTGCAGTTTGACAACCTCAACTATGATGGTGCTAATTAGATTCTCTATCATTAGATCAGATCGGATTACATATTATTTAATAATAGATCAGATTATCTAATATTAGATGAGATTAGATCAAATCAGATGATCTAACGTCAGACCTTATTAGGTTTAGATTAGGTCTCATCTTAGCTATGCTGTTATAGGCCGAGGCTGCCGGGGTCCAGAAACATGATCACCTGACAGGCCTCTGTCACCCCACTGGGTCTGGTCTGGTCTGGTCTGGGTCTGGTCGGGTCGGGTCGGGTCTGGTCTTCTGGTCTGGTCTTCTGGTCTGGTCTGGTCTGGTCGGGTCTGGTCTTCTGGTCTGGTCTTCTGGTCTGGTCTGGTCTGGTCGGGTCTGGTCTGGTCTGGTCTGGTCTGGTCTGGTCTGGTCGTCGGGTCTGGTCTGGTCTGGTCTGGTCGTCGGGTCTGGTCTGGTCTGGTCTGGTCTGGTCTGCTCTGCTCTCCTCTCTCTCTTTCTTCCTCTCCTCTCCTCTCTTTCTTCCTCTCCTCTCCTCTCCCCTCCCCTCCTCTCCTCTCTTTCTTCCTCTCCCCTCCCCTCCCCTCCCCTCTCCTCTCCTCTCCTCTCCTCTCCTCTCCCCTCCCCTCCCCTCCCCTCCCCTCTTCTCCCCTCCCCTCCCCTCTTCTCCTCTCTTTCTTCCTCTCCTCTCCTCTCCTCTCCTCTCCTCTCCTCTCCTCTCCCCTCCCCTCCCCTCTTCTCCCCTCCCCTCCCCTCTTCTCCCCTCCCCTCCCTCTTCTCCTCTCTTCTTCCTCTCCTCTCCTCTCTTTCTTCCTCTCCTCTCCTCTCTTTCTTCCTCTCCTCTCCTCTCTTTCTTCCTCTCCTCTCCTCTCTTTCTTCCTCTCCTCTTTCTTCCTCTCCTCTCTTTCTTCCTCTCCTCTCTTTCTTCCTCTCCCCTCTCCTCTCCTCTCCTCCCCTCCTCTCCTCTCCTCTCCCCTCCCCTCCCCTCCTCTCCTCTCTTTCTTCCTCTCCTCTCTTTCTTCCTCTCCTCTCCTCTCTTTCTTCCTCTCCCCTCCCCTCTCCTCTCTCCCCTTCCCTCCTCTCTCCTCTCCTCTCTCCCCTTCCCTCCTCCCCTCTCCTCGCCCCTCCCCTCCTCTCCCCTCCCCCCCCCTTCCCCTCCCCCTCCCCTCCCCTCTCCTCTCCTCTCTCCCCTTCCCTCCTCCCCTCTCCTCCCCTCCCCTCCTCTCCTCTCCTCTCCTCTCCTCTCCTCTCCTCTCCTCTCCTCTCCCCTCCCCTCCCCTCCTCTCCTCTCCTCTCCTCTCCTCTCCTCTCCCCTCCTCTCCTCTCCTCTCCTCTCCTCTCCCTCCCCTCCTCTCCTCTCCTCTCCTCTCCTCTCCCCTCCCCTCCCCTCCTCTCCTCTCCTCTCCTCTCCTCTCCTCTCCTCTCCTCAGGCCCTGGGATTCTGGAAAGCGCCTTGAAACAATTTTGATTGTATAAGACGCTCTATAAATAAAGATTGATTAAAGATTGATTGAGACCTGACCACCTAACATCAGACCAGATAATCTAACGTCAGACCAACTGCGTCCAAACACTAGATAATAGACCCAAAATGGGCAGAACTGTTTTGATTATGATCGAACAGGTAATCCGGATCACCTTGGCTCTGGCGCTCAGGCTGCTGAGGGTGAGGCGGCTGGTGGACACCGTCTGCAGAGCTTGTGCAGAGTCCCTCCTGGCGTTACTGCAGCCAACAGTCACTGAAAGAGAATCAGACATTTAGGATCCGTTCCATGACGTCCTGACCTGTTTGACCTCTGACCCCTCCAGGATGAGCGGCTCTTCTGGGTACTTGATAACTTTCAGTCATGATCAACAACAGCAGCAGCATTTTCATGACCATTAAGTTTGTCTTTCTGTTAAACCTGTTGGTCTCTTTTCTGTCCCACCTTGGACAGCCAGACCAGGACACGGTGGCAGATGTGTTTGTCCTCCACTGAGACGTGTCTCCTGACCTCAACAGTGTGGAGCTCAACAAACATGGGTTAGAAACGCCTGCTCCCAAATGTGGCACACCTGTGCCAGCTGTTAAAGGTGTGTGTCCTGTGTTCAGTTAAATCACCAGAACGTCTCGGTCCCAACGTGTCCCGGTGAGTTCTCACCTTCCCCCAGATGAAGAGCTCTCTGGATCACCTCCTTGAAGAGAAGCGGATCTGCCTCCCAACCACCAGCACGAACTCGACAGCGAAGCTCTTTGGAAAGGAGCTCCAGCGCCTGAAGAACAACACGCCAATCACATGTGAGTGGGGACACCACGGGGACGAGCGAGACACGTGAAGCTCAAATATCAACATTATGTCACTCAATACCCAGGGAAAAGAAAGAATATATACATTCTACAGCACAGGTGCTTATGTTGTACATCCAGCATATACAATAAGACCAAACAGCATATATATATACCATCACTAGGCTGTCGTATACAGACATATACCATCACTAGACCGTCGTATACAGACATATACCATCACTAGGCCGTCGTATACAGACATATACCATCACTAGACCGTAGTATACAGACATATACCATCACTAGACCGTCATATACAGACATATACCATCACTAGACCGTCATATACAGACATATACCATCACTAGACCGTCGTATACAGACATATACCATCACTAGACCGTAGTATACAGATATATACATCATAATAAGTTAAAATATGAGACAAAATTGAGACCTTTTCATTGTCCTCAGGGCTGGAACTGTGGCCGTCTCCGTACAGTCGTGCGTACGCCTGCCATACATGAGCGTCGCTGCTGTGGCGGGCTCCCACCCGTCCCAGGAGCTCCTTCATTTTGGGCAGCATGGTTGCTGCTGGCTCCCCGTGGCTGTCGGTCAGGTTTTCAACTACAGCTCCAACAAGAATCTGCAGAATCTGTCACAGGAAAAACTAATTATACGGTAGAAAACGGGCACGTTTTAAATATGAAGAGACAAGAATTATTACTTGTTTTATATGAATTACTATGAAATCAGTAATTGTTTGCTATAAAAGAGTGAATATGCACGTTGTAGCATCCAGCTCCTTTACCTGGACGTCCTTGTAGTTTTCCCTGAGGTCCATCAGCCGGTGGTACGCGCTGACGGCTTCACTAAAGTCTCCGATGTCGGTGCAAACAGTTATGTAGTTCTCCCAGATCTGCCAATGCTCGAAGTTACACTTGAGCGCTTCCCGTAGAGTATGAAAGGCTTTCTGTCTGTGTGGCCCCAGAAAACAAAGGAAAATGCTGGCAATACTGGTCACCACAGCAACACGGGGACATTTCAGAGACGTTTCAATATCTTCAGGACAAAAATTGTCCATTGCTCTCGTGCTCCACGTCCTGATTGATGGGATCTGGTCCCTGAGGTGAGGACACGAGGAGGTGGAGACGTGTTTCAGCACAGTTGAGCCTTTTTAAACAGATCTGTGCTCTGGCCCATGATGGTCTAACATCTCTCACTCCCACCTGGCTCTGACAGCATCAGAGTGGGCTGGAGGTTTGGAGCTGCAGTCACAAGGTCAGTGGTGCCAGTCGCCGTAGCAACTGACAAACCCCTTGGTGGACACGAGAGAGACCTGCTCCAGAGACCAATGCTCAGGAGTCCATGGAGGAAGCGTTCATTCAGTCCCCAGGAAGAGCTGCTAACCCAAGTGTTTACTGTAACCCACTGGACGGAAAGGCGGCCTCCTTGGAAAGATCTGAACCAGGATCCAGATTTTGTCCAGGAGGATTTGCAGCTAAATATGAGGCAGCAGGAATGAAGATTCGTGCCTCAAAGACAGAGATGATGCTCCTCTGCTCTGCCCCCTCAGAGGCATCTGAGGACCAGTGGGAATATAGTGGCTGGGGAGGTTTTGGGAATACCGCAGGGGGGGACCCTCAGGGCCAGCGGAACAGCTCTTATATCAAGTTGTGGCACCACGACGCCTCTACTTTTGATTTGTCAAGTGCACGTGAGGAGACCAAAGTTTCCTTTAGCGGCAGAAGCAAACAGGTGAGTGTGTGTGTTCACATGAAAGCTGCACTCAGGACACACTCACTTCATTCTGAGACGAATGTAGGCTGTAGACAGGTTGTTCCAGGCTTCTGCGTTCTGAGGACAGAGGAAAAAAGCACCCAGATGTGACCTAACGCTCCAATGACACTACAGATACACACACACACACACACACACACACACACACACAATGAATCAAACAACAAAAATACTCACATCTGGCTCTAATCCGACACACCGGTGGAAACCTCTGGCTGCTCCTTCA
Source organism: Takifugu rubripes (assembly GCF_901000725.2). Taxonomy (NCBI): domain Eukaryota; kingdom Metazoa; phylum Chordata; class Actinopteri; order Tetraodontiformes; family Tetraodontidae; genus Takifugu; species Takifugu rubripes. The sequence continues at coordinate 513,600 of NC_042288.1, read as the reverse complement.
TAGTCCTCCAGGGCCAAGTAGGCACAGCCAAGAGCGAACCACACACCGAGCTGCACACACACACGCGCACACACACACACGTGAGGGGAGGAGAGGAGAGGAGAGGAGAGGAGAGGAGAGGAGAGGAGAGGAGAGGAGAGGAGAGAGGAGAGGAGAGGAGAGGAGAGGAGAGGAGAGGAGAGGAGAGGAGAGGAGAGGAGAGGAGAGGAGAGGAGAGGGGTAGAGGAGAGGAGAGGAGAGGAGAGGAGAGGAGAGGAGAGGAGAGGAGAGGAGAGGAGAGGAGAGGAGAGGGGGTAGAGGAGAGGAGAGGAGAGGAGAGGAGAGGAGAGGAGAGGAGAGGAGAGGAGAGGAGAGGGGGAGAGGAGAGGAGAGGAGAGGAGAGGAGAGGAGAGGAGAGGAGAGGAGAGGAGAGGAGAGGAGAGAGGAGAGGAGAGGAGAGGAGAGGAGAGGAGAGGAGGAGAGGATGTTTTACTCCACTTTCCGTCTCTTATTCAACACTTTGAGCCACAGATTGTTGTTCCCACCTGAATTGTGTTGATTCGGAGCGACTCCTGGAAGCAGCTGACACCCTGCTGGAGCTCCTTGTTCTGGAGGTGCAGCAGGGCTTTGGAGCGCATGGCCCGAGCGCTGCGGCGTCCCGACAGCTCCCAGGCCCGGTCATAGTACTGATGGTCCTTTAGGATGTCTCCCAGTAGGCAGTAAAGACTGGGCGTCTCTTTCTTCTCCAGTTCCCTTCGAACAACCTCCTCCGCCTGAACAGAGGAGCAGAAAAGAGGGAAAACTGTAGATGTTAAGAGAGATAAGATATTTTCAGTCTTTGGATGGTCCATGCAGGAGACCAGAAGGTTCAGATCTGACCCCTGGGATCAAGGCTGACATGTTGGTTGGACGGATGCTGAAACCCTCCGGAGCACTAGAAACTGAAGCTTCGAGGGGACCCACCCTCCTAAATGAATGAACTGTTGAAGGTTCGGACTGGACCTTCAGCTGCTGGGCTCCAGTTCTGACCACGAAAGGCTCCCAGCCCAGGCTGGACCTTCAACTCTGAGAGTTCCTGTTGTGTGTGCAGAGCTGCCTACCTTCCCGTGTTGGCCGAGCCTCTCATAGCAGATGACCACATCCTCCCACAGCTGCAGCTTTTCATAGGTAAGAAGAGCAGAGCTGATGCAGCCGAGGTCACTCAGCAGGCCGGCGAGCTGCTTCTGTAAAGGGCCGAGGAACAACCCACTGTAAGCTATGTGGGCTAAGGAAAATGCTAACAATGCTAACAGCCAAGAATGAATAATATGTTACTGATTGAAATAGGGACAGCCTATTAAGCCCCTGTGCCGTTTTAAAAACCCAGATGGACGTATAGAGGGAGGTGCAGGGGCGCACTGGGGAGCACTGTCCCCTCACAGACAGTGAGCTAGAAACTCTGTTGCTAATGCTAATGCTCAGCTCAGCCTCTGGGCCGCCTCCGTTCACCCGTAACGCACCAGCACCTCCACACTGGGCTGGAGCATAAACCTGGGTTTGGTGCTGCTACTGGGAGCAGAACCATGAGAGAGGGGAGGGGTTTGACAGCAAGGTGCTAGCGTAGTTAGCAAGCCTGTGAGGTAGGTGGAGGTCAGACAAGCAGGCAGACAGGATCCACTTTAAAAAGTAAGTGGTTGCTACCTGGATAACCCATCTGGGAGAAACGCGGCTGCAGTAGAAGACTTTAAGTCGCTCAGTGACGGGACACCTCTGGTCTTCGAAATGGTCGACGATGGCCTGAAACACAGCAACGAGGCTTTTAAACATCTGTTCTGCTTCTCTGGGTGGAGACGGGGCTCCTGGTTTCAGTCCAGAATCCCCTTCACAGCTTCAGGACCAGGAAATGTGGCCACTCCTGAACCGGGGACCTCAGCGGCCTCCTGCAGGTTCTCACCTGTAGCTGCATCATGCCCCTCTCAGCACGACGAGAGCTGCCCTTCTCCAGGCTGGTTCTCAGGCACAGCGCAGAAACGTGCACGGCCCAGAACTTTGGCTGAGACAAAATACACTGCAAGAAGAAAAGAGCTGAATTAAAATGGCCACTGCCAACGCGGTGCTTCAATACCTGCAACACACACACACACACACACACACACACACACACACACACACACACACACACACACACACGAGTTTTAAAGACAAACTCACAGATGTGAAGGCCAGGAGCTGCTCTTCGGTCAGTCGGTGGACCGGATTATTCTTCTGGAAGTCAGTGCTGCAAGATGATCACCAGAGAAGATCAGAGGACTGCTGTCCTCAATATTGAGTGGGTTGACTGGAAGGAGCCCAGGGGGGCCACAAAGGGAGCAGCACCAGAGGTGAACCTGCTCCAAGACTCACCAGACACCCAGCATGACGGCTTGCTCCTCAGCCCGGAGGTCCGGCAGGTCGTACTGACCCGGCTCAGCGAAGCTGATGTGATCCAGCACCGTGTCATCGTTCAGACGGTAGTCCTGAAGAAGAGAGAGGACGGAATAAAGAGGACACACCTGCTGAATACAGACACGGATCCAGACTCCCACCCTTGTTTTGGTCTCCTGGCTCCACTGATGTGACTCAATGATAAAACTCTTTTATCTTGATTCGTTTCTGATTGGGTCATATCCAGAACGTTGGGTTACACAAGTTCTGGAGTGAGTTCCCCTTCAGCCAAAGCTTGGAGGGGGGGCGGCGGCGGCACTTACCCTGGGCAGCATGGACGGAGGAGTGTATGAGGGACTATCTTCCCGCGAGGCCTTGGCCTGCTCCTCTTTTCTCTCCACCTGAAGAACAAGTTGAGCCAAGTTCTTCTGCTGGAAATGGGTCCGTTTGCCGAGAGCACCTTCAGAGGCCAAACACACCAACGCCTGCTCAGTGAGCTAGCAGAGGCTAGTAGCTGCAGCTGTAGCTTCACATACCGGTCATGCTAATGTCCAGTCCCGACAGCTCCTGGGCCTTCCGGATGTGTTCCTTGGCCAACTTATAGTCGTAATACATTAAACTGATGTAAGAACATTCCAGGTGAAACTGGGTGGCCAGCGTACAATGTTCCGACAACCCTGGCTCACATTTCATCACTGGAGGGGAGAGAGAGAGACGCCGAGTCACCGTGGTGCATATTGTTGTGCAAGCCACGCCCCTAAACAGGCAAACATGTCACTATGGTTACCCCTCAGTCTCAATCCTTTCTGTGTGGTCGTTCCCTATAGAAACACGGATTCCCATTCCCATTCCACCTTTAGCTGGAATGCTGCATAAGAGCAGGAATACAGAAGAAGACAGAAAGAACCCACCTGTGTCCATGCTGCTCTGCGCCAAGCTGTGGAGTTGTGGAGAACAGTCCTCCAGGATCTGCTGGTGCAGGCTAATGTAGCGTAGCGTCCACCAGGGAACAAGCTAAAGCACATTGGGAGTGGGATTAGGTTAGGATCCCACACTGGGAGCATGGCAGCAGCTCAAAAACAACAAGGAAAATAAAAATTCTTTATCTCATCAAATCAAGGCACTGGATTTGGGATTAATACAGACCAACACGAAACCACTGAGCTGCTCTCATACCTGGATGACCTACCTGGAGACTGAGCATCCTGGAGGAGCACTTGACCAGGATCACCCTGGCCAGCAGGAGCAGAAAGGGGTTGGCAACAAGGGTATAGACGGACTCTCCGTCCAGCAGCAGGTGGCTGCGCAGAGCTTCAGCCAGGGTGTGTGTCTGCATGGAGGGAGCAGACCTGCTTTAACGTGCACTCAGTCTTTCATTAAAGGGCTGCAGAATCTTCTAAATGGCTCACTCTTTTCATTCATACACTTTTTTGTTCATATTTAACACAATGTTCTACCTGAGCGGTCAACGCTGGGGGCAGCAGGTCACACAGAGCGATGGACACCGAGGGACCGGTCCAGTTACTCTGAGCAAAGAGGTGAAGGCAGCTGGCAGCCAAGACCAACAAGACCAGCTCCCTGCAGGGGACAAAGGATGGGAAAGAGTAAAGCTGCGCTGGGAAGGCAACAGTGTTAGCATTCGTTAGCATCAGTTGACTCAAGTTTCAAAAGGACCCAATTCTGGGGAGATGTGGGTCAGGGGTGATGACTTCAAACCAGGTGACACAGACAGTGAAGGGGAATATTAGGAATATTGTTGCTAAAGGACGAGGAGGTTTGGGGCCCTTTCAGAAAACACCTGAAGCAGAATGTTCTGACATTACCTGGTTCTCTGGTCGTCACAGGGTCCACAAGTTAAGTAGAGCGACACCCGTCCTTCAAGGTAGGCCTCGATGTCCTCGTCCGCCCCGCTGCCATCTCCAGCGAGCAGATCCAAGATATGCTGATTCTGCAAAACTGCCTCAAAATCCCCCTCCATCAAGGACTCCAGCAACGAGCCCACTTCTGGGGAAACACACAACACAGGCCCAGTTCAGAAGGCACCAGGGGGCCGCAGCAGCAGCTCTTCTCCTGGTGTTGCTGCGCTCCAGACACACCAACCAAAAGAAGAACACAAGCCCAGCTTCAGTGGAGGAGGCTGAGGGAGTCACTCCACATCCAGCCGTCCTCGTCCAACGTAATCCTGCCCATTATGGAGCACAAATGCTCATTTGTTGCCCAATAAGTTCCAGAGAGTTCTTCATGGTGAAGAGCAGAGATGTTCTTCAATATGAAGAGCAGAGATGAGTGTCTGTTGGTATTTTAGAGATGTCACCACTTTTCCCCTGATGGTGCCACACTGATGCAGCAGTTTACAGGGGTAAAAACCCGAAGACATCGGTGGCAAACTTGGATTTAAGAGACGTGCGTGTTAGTTTAGCTTTATTTAGCAGTGATTACGCAATTGTGGGTTTAGCCTCACTGGCTGTTTCTCCTTAAATACCTGGTGTGAACGATATTTTTTAACTGTTTATTTGTACCCTTACCGTTTTTATTCCGTGGTGAGGGTTGACAGGTGTTCTCCGTGCATGTGAACTGTACACAGAACGTTTAATGTATATGCCATGAAACTCTAATCAGCCAAAGGGGCCATAATGTGTTGGGTTTCCCAGAGCATTAGTCTCGTCTCCGATTACATTCACTTTCCTCTGGAGCAAATGTGGTTTTCTGCGTTGTTGACGGCGGAATTGTGCACAATATTAACGCGTTTAAAGCCCCGAGACCCAGAGAGGCGCCCAGTCTCCCCACCTCCAGTACCGGAGTTCAGCTTCCAGGCTGCCGCTTCTTCGGGTGTAAAGAATCCCCGGAGGATCGAGATCTCTGTGCGCAGCGACATTATTCACTTATTGGTGTGTCTCCGCTCCTTTCTGACAAAAACCTCCTGAACAAAAAGCTCAAGTCGTGATTCAAAAACACTTATAAGACGATATTTTTCCATCCATGTGACGGAGGCTCAGCTAGGGAGCTGCCATGACAGTTACGAACTGCATGATGGGATAGACTCGTCACGTGTTGCTCTACCGCTCCGACGATTGGTGTTTTTCTTCTTCGCTGGTGTGTCGAGGAGGCTCAGCTGAGCGGCGTGTTTCCATGACGACTGACAGGGAGGGAAAAGTGTTGTTTCGTTGAAGATGAATCGTTAAAAACACGTTTGGCACTTCGATTTCCGAGTTAACAATGACGCAGATCCGAGTATTAAACGTTGCTCGCTAGTTACGTTTATTAACGTAACTATACGAACTATACATGTAGAAAATGAATCGATGTAATAACTCCATCCCATCACACCCAGATACCGAGACACGGACCCAACAGATGTTCACAATCTTTTTATTAAAAATATGAACCATGTGGCCAGATCAGGAGGCTCCACCTTCTCACACACACGCGCACACACACACACACACACACCTGGAGGGGGCGGGGCCACAGGCCGGGGTCTCCACGGCAACCATGTGGGGATGAAAGGGCCCCACCAGCCAGTTGAGCGGCGTGTTGTTGACCATGTAGTCCATGACCTCGTCCAGGGACTCCCTGACCCGGTCCAGTCGGACCCGGCTGACGCTCAGGTAGGCGTGCGAGGCGGAGTGGCTGAGGGACAGCGCCTCCTGCTGGAGGTGGGTGGGGAGGCCCTGCAGGCTGGAGACCAGGACCAGGCAGGTGGTCTGGAGCTGCTGGGTCAGGGAGCGGGCCAGGGCCAGGGTCCGGGACTCCATCACCTGAGGGGACCACAGCAGTTCTGTTGGGATCCTCAGAGCACCTCAGAAAGGGGCGTGGCTGATCCTTACCTGGGCGTCGTGACCCGTCTCAGGGGCTGGACCGCCGGACCCCCACAGAGAGCTCAGCTGGATGCTCTTCCTGCCGTACTGGATCTGGACCAAACGGGTTTCTTGGGATCACAACCTCCCCGGCAGGTTCTGGTCCACCAAGCTCTCGGAGGTGCTCAGCGCCGCGGCCACGCCATTGTTCGGTAACAGCCGCCTTTTAAAACCCGCCGCTGTTTTTGAGGTTTTCATCCAAAATTCCTAATAATTGGGGGCAATGTTGTAAATGATCTAAATATAGTTTGTCTGCTGTTTTATTTATATTTTAGGAAAATGAAATGTCTTTTTATGTAAAACATAAATGTCTCTTAAAACAGTGTTCAAAATTTTCCCTCAAAATTCAATATTATTGAGGCAAGAAAACCTTCATGACGGCTGTGATGCTGCTTTAGATCTCTTGGTGAATGGAGAAATCACCACAAGTTCAGGCGGCTCGCGACAGTAATGACCTACCTACATTTGCTGATGACAAAGGTTTGTTGCGCTTTGGGACTAATTTGAAGAACGGAAGTAATGCCTGATGTCACAGCAGAGATTAAAATCATCTTTATTGTTCACACATTATCATTAAATGTTAGAAAAGTATTTTGATAACTGAAGAAGTGATATGCAGCCAGAAGCTGCAGTGGAGGCACGGATGCCGAATCAAGGCGACTAAATCAGATTTCTGGGGTGATAAAGGACAAAGATTTTTGCGCTAAAGAGAGAGAGGGAGATGAGTTGCTAGGAAAAGAGCTAAAGATGGAGGGATCAATCACACTTTCATACATCCCCCTTCCTCCCCAAACATTTGTCGCGTTTATTGTTTGAGCTTTTATGATCGCCGGTGGTGACACCTGCGTAGTTTTCAGTCCTTCATAGTTACAAAGTTACCAGTAACTTTAACTAAACAATCCCATTGAAGTTCTGAATTGGAGCCACCGGAGGATTTTCTAGTGAAACACCTTTAAAGGCAGGTGAGCCTGAAGTTTCTGTCACTTTTACCTTTTATCCACAGAAAACCTTTGGATGATTCCTGACGTCCTAAAATGGTCCCTTCAGGTCGCTACGGGAACCCCGAGGTCAGCGGAAACCTGTTAGGATCCGTGTTTGCTGCTCTTCCTCTGCTTCTTCTCTCCCTTCCTGGCTGTCAACACCTGCTGTTGCTTCTTCTAGCTCCCCACAAACGTGGTCCTCCCACAGTGAGAACAGCCTCTGATGGACGGCTACTTCTGTTTTTGAAAAAGCTGTAAAAACCGACGAAGGTTGTTGATGAAGGATAATTTGAGTGTGGTCAGAAACTCTAATCTGATCACTTTAAGGAGTTAAAGGCTAATTGTGTTTGGCTCATGAGCGACGTGTTTTAACGTTTGTTAAAACTCTTCTTTAACACGACAGTTGTCCAACAACACGAAAGGCAGCTTTGGTCACGACTGAATTTCAACATCCAGAAACAAAAAGTGTTGAAGACATTCACAGAAGTCGTGTTAAGGCCTGCGAAAGGGAGAGGGTTGCATTTAAGAATAATAATCACAGCCTTTATTCAGCAGAATCCTGGGGGGGTCAGTAACAGATGAGCAGATGAGTGAGTGATCTCTGATTTCATTTAAATAAGCTCACCTTTGCACAATATTTCCTCACTTACAAATGTCCTTATTCAACAGTCAAAAAGGAAATAAAAACAAGAAGCATAGCAACATTCAGTGAACATTCTTCTCTAAAGGTAGTTTCCCTTATATATTCTCTTATTTTCCTCTGCTATCATGTATACACAAACATATGAGAGTGGTTATTTCACAACTGAAAATGGGACAAAATGTTTACACTCTTTTACAAGTAAATACAAGTTTTAGGGCTTAGCATAGTTCAGAGTTCATGGGATCTTCTGCTGCTCCTGATTCTGCTGAAGTGGAAATATGGACAAAGTGGACAGCTGTGCTCACAAGCTGCTAAAGTCGTTCCACCACGGGGGGGGAGACGGACAGGAAGGCCTGATCCCCCCCTAGCCCTCGCTGCAGTGATTGTCCTGGCTGCCGCCCGGCTTCTCTGCGTCCTGAGTGGGCAGATCTTTGAGGATGAGGGCAGCGCTCCTCTCACAGAACTCATCCGTGTCGGCGTCCAGTCCGCTGGGACAGGGCAGCTTCAGGAGCTCCTCCCTCAGCTGGGCCGTGTGTCTCTGCGGGGGGGGCAACAGAAACAGCTCAGTTGCACGCTGCTGCACCTGCGACACCTGCGCACCTGTACGGGGGGGTGGAGGCTACCTTGAGCGCAGCGGCGTGGTGGGACATGGTGCGGCCGACCCTCTTGTCGCTGCTGTACTGCTGGATGTCGGTGATCCATTCCTCACACTGACACATGATCTCTGTCCTCTTCAGGTAGAAGTGTTTGTGGATCACCTGCATCAGAACACAGTAACCACTCAGGCCTGACATTATGATGCTGTTCACCAGTGGAGCCGCCCCGCCCCGCCCAGCATGTGCTGTAGCCCCGCCCAGCATGCACTGTAGCCCCGCCCAGCATGCGCTGTAGCCCCGCCCAGCGAACGCTGCCTTCATCGAGAGCTTAACAACACTGAGGCCACCTCCACGCCAACAACGGGATGTTCACATATCAAATCTAATAATGTTTATATAAAAGAGGGTCCAGTTCAGCTTCAGGTGGTCCTCCTCAAGCCCCCTCTGAGCAGAACAAGCATGGCGGAGCCTGCAGTGGTGGTCTAAGCAGGTCCTGCTGCAGCAGCAGCCCCACACCCCGACTCTCCCTCCTAATCCCTGGACAAACCTCTTTAAAACATGGTGAGGGGCTGCGGAGCTGCTCCAGCATGGCCCATTTGACAGAGGCCTGACGGATGTTGGCGTCATACTCTCGGGAACTCTGGGTGCCGCTCGGGGTTCCGCGGGAGCGCTCGTACCCCGGCTCGTTGAAGTAAGGCTCAGCCACCAGAATGAGGGACTGGACTGACACTAGCACCTACACAGGGGCACAAGAAAGGAGAGCTGAGAACAAAGCAGAACCTTCCGGGTCCACAGAATCTCCCAGATGATACAGAAGCTACGCTGGGAGATGTCCTGAAGAGCTGGAATAAAAAACCACTATAAAGCAAGTTCCCACTGAGGACTTGGACAGGATTCATCAACCCAGTCCAGCAGGTCCAGCCCGGTTTTCTGTCCTTCCCAGTGTTTACAAAGGAAACCAAGATCTCAGGAGAACGCAGGTCCACCTGGTAGGACAGAAGAACCTGCTGGGGCCTTGTGGGACTGGGCTGAAGACCGCGGACTGAAGCTGATCATCTGCACAACCGAAGGCTGCCGTTGGTCCTACCTGTAAGAAGCTGGAGGTCTGAGGGTTCCACTTCTCCTCTGGTCTTCCATGCCACGTGTTCAAGATACTTAAACACACCTGATGAGACCAGAACCAAGACCTGAGGTCAGCAGCAGGGTCATGAAGACACCCTCAACCTTTAACATTCCCCTGATCTTTTTACTGGAACCGTTAATGTTCTACTGTGTGAGGACATGTGGTCATGTGATCGACCTACTTTGCCGTCGTTGTAGAGGTTGGGGTTGAAACGGACACTGTGTCCACCTGTGGTCTCCAGGTTCACCAGAGGAGGCGAGTTAGGGTAGTCTTGAGGGAAATACACGTCGAACTCAAAGCAGCCGTTGGCGTAGGGGGTGTCAGCCGGACCTGTGATGAGAACCTGAGCAGAGGGCTGATTCAGCTGTCTGTCTGGCACACACACACACACACACACACACACACCTTCATGATGTCCAGCCTCTCCTCATCACAGCGGACAAAAACGCTGGAGGAGGAGGACAGGGGCAGAGAGGTAGACAGGGTGACGGCCTCCTGGGCAAGGCGACGGGAGCGGGCTGCACTGTTGGTGTCGCTGGCGTTCTTGACCTGAGACATGTAGTGGTAATTAACCTTGAACATCACCTTCCCGTCATCGTCTTCAGAGACCATCTCAAAGGTGTCTGGAGAGGGAGACAAACAGAAGTTTCAGTTAAAAAGAGCTCCACGCCGGAGCGCCCATGATCCAGCTCCTCTAAAGTCCTGAACGTTTCTGATCGTGTCCATGTGTAATAACATGTCCACCAGCGTCTCCGCCTGTCTTTAGGTCCCTTTGTCCTCGATGCACGTGTCTACAGTTTAAACAATATCTGAAAGTGCTGTAAAAAGAGTCGTCACACGAGTGAAGCGGGAACGTCGAAACTCACCAAACTGCAGCTTCTTCATTGCAACAACATATTTCTCCTCCAGAGAGCGAAGAACGGACATGGGCTTGGACCGACTCGACGCCTTTCGTGACGACTCCACCAGTTTCTTTTCTGGTAAAAGGGTTCATTTACAGAAGGTCAACTTAGTAACGGCGCCGCTGTCACACAGACGCTCCACCAAACGCCCCAACACGTGTCTCTGCCGCCACACATACGTCACAGCCCCCTGGCCCCGCCCCTGGCTAAGCCCCGCCCATCACCAAAGCGAGCGGACCAACCTTGACTGGCCTGTCTGAGGCTAACGGTGGCCGTCCGGACGATCTCGGCTGTCCTCTGTATGTCTGGGACCAGGAGCGTCAAACCTTCAGGCTCTGGATCAGAGGTTTCGCCCTTTATCATACCTTTACTTTTATCCTTCTTTGACCTTCAAAATACACAAGAACAAGCGTTACTTTTCTCGTCTTGGACCAGACACCAGTGTGAACACACCGCTGTGTCGCCACAAACATGATATCTTAATTAAAACTGTAGCGGCCACAGGTGCAGCAGGAGTAATTACAGGTGTGTGTCAGACTTTTCCAATCACTGGCAGCAACAGAAGGAGAAACAAGTGGACCTGAGGCGGTTGGTGTACGTGTCCACGCAGGTCTTCATCTTGGCCAGCAGCATGCCCACAGAGGCGTGTCCCTCAGAGGGCTCCTCGTCCTCCTCCTCCTCGGGGCCCGAGTCCCCAGAGAGCGGCAGCAGCAGCGGGACCAGGGCGGTGCAGCTGGAGATGGCTCTCAACAGCTCCAGGAGAGCCCGGTAGAGAGGCACGTGCCGCGCCATGTCCAGGACTGCAGGAAAGAGGAGCTCAAAGGTCACCTCAGCTGAATACCTGGGGGATCTCAGAAGGTCAAGTCAACTGTCTGCGAGGATCCTCGTGCCGAGTGCTCCAGCGTCCAGAGGAACTCTACACATGGAGCTCATAACCTTCTGTGAGTAGGCCTCATTTAGTAGTTCTAATCCAGGACAAGAAGCTCTCTTACATCTAAAACACTGAAGAATAATTAGGAGCGTCTCAACAACAATAATGACACCCTGAACCTAACGAGCGTCCACAAACGAGTTGGTAGCTTTTCCATAAAAGCTACAGCGGGAGGACCGGCGCCCCCAGCGTGGCCCCGCCCCTTCAGCAGCTTTAACCCCACCCCTGCGCTCTGATTGGCCAGATGGGGGCGTGGGCAGGCGTGAACGAGGCTTTTATGGTTGATTTCAGCAACATGTGAGAGCAGATGGCAGCTCACGTAGATGCACGTACACGAGTAGATATGCGCATTAACGTGCACGTAGCCGAGTCGCCACTTTCTTGTCTTTATTTCCCCCCGTTTGTAGAAGCAGCACCTACCCGAGTCGTTGCGCAAGTAGGAGGACATGGCCGGGATGAGGCAGGACTGGCTCAGCAGCTCGTGCAGCATGGCCGGCAGAGCCGAGCTGTTCTGGGTGCTGTTGTCTGAGGAGGACGCGTCAAAGGTGTGCACGCTGCTGCAGCCGGCAGGGTTAATGTAGCTCGCCAGGACCTGGGAGCAAAGACATTCACTGTGAGGACGAGTCCCCAGAGCTGTCCATGAGGGGAGGAGCACATGGCAGAACAAGAGGAGATCATCCACACCAAACTATTAATGTCCATTAAATCTTTATTTAGAAGTTCTTCAGACACGAAGCAGAAGGTTCCTCTGAGGAGCCCTTGGATCGCTCCCCTGAGTCCAACTGGCTCTGAACCCCAATGTGGAGGCCACAGAAGAAGATCTGAGTGAGCTTTAATCACGGCTTAAAAACAGCTGAACTCACCTGTAAAAGACAGGTGACGTGCTCTTCTTCTAGACGCTGTTTCATGAGGGCCTGCTCCACGTCCCAGCCTGAAGCTGTAGACCCGGTGCCAAAACCGGTTCCTTTAGCCCAGTATAACTGCTGCTCCTCACTGGACACCCCGCTGTGGCTGGACATCTGTGGCTGTCAAAGCAGACACCCAGAGGTTTAAAACAAAGTGTTGAAGGTAATCTGTAGTCAAACCGTTCAGCCTAAAAATCAGACACAAAACGTGACAGAAGCAATGAAGGAGAGCAGAGTTGGGAAACGTTCATGTTTAGAATCGCTGTGCCCCCCCGGCTGGACTCTGCCAGCATCTCCAGCTCTCAGGCTTCAGGGGTTCCTGCCATGACCAGAAGGTTGGAAGAGGCATGAAGATCTGGGATGTGATCCAACCATGGTGGACCCTGCTGTGGGGGTCTGAGCAGGTCCAAACCCTGACCGTCCCTCCTCCGGCTCCCTGTCCTGGAATGCTGCTGACAAACAGTGTCCCTGTCATCTGTCCAGAGGACATTAGTCCACAAGTCCTGGACTAAGTCAACACGTCAGTGCTGCCAGATGTGTGTTTGTCCTCCACCTGGGGACTTTGATCTGTGTGGAACGTCTGATTTTAAACTCTGAGCAGAGTCAGAAGCTGCTCCAAGCTTCTGTCTGCTGACCTCGGAGGGATCTTCTGGTCTCACCATGGAGGCCAGTCAGCAGCTCAACAAACTGACAGGAACACGGTGCGGTTTCAGCCCTTTACCTGGGAAGAAAGACGTGTGTGTGTGTGTGCGTGTCTCAGCACACTCCTACCTCAGAAACGTTGGAATTGGAGTTGGAGTTTCGAGGGGCGTGGTGGCTCAGGGCGGACAGACAGGCCAGGATGAGGTGGATAGCACCAATCTCGAGAGCCATGCGGCGCAGCAGCACGCCGTCGTCCGTGGTGAGAGGAGTGCTGCTGAACAACGCACGCAGGACGTGGAAGGGTAGCGTGGGCAGCACGTTGGCTGATGGAGACTGCAGGATGTGACCTGAGGAAACATCAGGATGGTCAGGCAAACAACGGCAAACTCAATAATCAGAGTAGGTGTGTGTGTGTGTGTGTGTGTGTGGCAGCACGGTGCAGGACTTACTGCCCTCTCCATCATCAGTGACTCCCAGCACCAGGCGCAGGAGACACTGAGCATGCTTCCTCTCCTTCAGCAGAACCTCAGCATATCCTGGGAGGCGCAGGAACAGGCCAAAAGCTGCCAGCGAGTGAGCAGGGATAGGAGACATGGTCTGCACCGAGGAGGGAGGAGACGAGGACGACTGCGAGTGTTGCTTATTGATGGATGGGGGGTCAGCAGTGATGGACTCGGGGGCCTCATACACCAGCTCGCCGGACTGTTCGATGGTCACCCACTCAAACTGATCGCTGTCTTTGGGCTTCTCATGCGAGGAGGTGGCCACCACCGGGGCACTGACCTGGGAGGAGGCGGAGGAGGAGGAGGAAACCTTCAGCGAAGACGAGAAGATGGAAAGTCAGGTGCTGCCGATGCCGGCAGAACTACAGTAGCACTAGTTCCAATGACTCCAGGAGCCAAAGAAAACCTCCAGGACTCCAGGAGCCAAAGAAAACCTCCAGGTGGAGAAGAAGGCCGGAGACAACAGATCTGCTGTGTCTGCTTCCTCTTAACCGGGATCACTCTGGACGCGGAAGCGCAGCGGAATTCGCCCTCTCATATAGAGCTGAACTCTTAAATAAATGTTTATCTTCAAGGTGCGACCATCCCGTCTTTGCCTCGACCAGCTGGGAGGAGCGAGGGTCAGACCAGCTCCGCCCAGCGTTCCTACGTCCCCTGAGGAGAGGAGTTTAAAAGCCTAACCCTAACGTCTCACCTGCTGAATGACATCGGGGTAGAGCATGGGCAGCCTCTCTGCGATGAGGGCCAGGCCCCCCATGCCTGCAAAGACCTGCAGAGGGGACTGGATGGGCTTGGTCTCCAGCAGGGACTCGTCGGTGGCGGCGTCTCCACACTCTTCACAGGACATCATGGGTTCGCCCTCAGGACAAAGGTTCAGCACATCGTAGTGTTCCACTGCAAGAAGACCACACAGAGGAACTGTTGCTGATGTTCTCCTGAACTGGCCTCTGGACCAGGTCCACAGCTGAAGACAACCAGTCACCACGTGTGTCTGACGGCCTCAGTGATCCAAGCCAGCAGGAGCATCCTGGTGCTCCCTGCTGTCTTTTCTACCTTTCTCAGTGCGAAGCCTCTTGAAGGAGTCGGTCTTTGAGAGGCCAGAGTCGGAGATGACCCTGGAGCCAAGCTTGACAGCCAGACTGATGGACTGGTAGCCCTGCGGCAGCTTCCGGTCGTACAGGAGGGTCAGGAGCTGGGCGAGCGTCATCTCCAGGGGAAGAGGTTGACCTGCAACATCAGGCAGATGCAAACAGCTCCTTCATTGCTGCTCTGGAGCAGAGACACACCGTCCCCCTGACAACGTGAGGCTGCACATCTGCACCTGGAAGCAGCTTGTGGTAGAGGTGAAAGACGGGGACACTGATGGTTTTGGCTGAAGGGTCGCCGCCAGAGGTGGTGGTTAACTTGTCACTCATCACGCGGCCCCGTCTGGAGGGGGGTCGGGGAGGGGTGGAGAGCGCTCGCTTGGATTGAGACTTTAACCCTGCCAACAAGAGACAAAATATGGAACGTGTTACATGTTGAGGAGCTGCAGTGTGTGTGTGTCCCTGACAAGTGTGTGTGACAAGACGAATGTCTACTCTAACGGAACATGAGGAGGGTTACTGGGGACACGCCCCCTTTCTCCAAATCACGTTCAGAACATGTTGAGGAAAGACAGGAGTGATGTTAACAGTGAATTAGTTTAGGAGGTTTACTGCCCCCATGAGGGGCGGGACTAAAATGACCACACACATGAGCGATTATAGCAGGACGATGGGGAACAGGAGAAGGTTCTGGAGCTAGACCCCCTCCCCCGTATAGTCCAGCCTTGACTCCTTGTCCTTTTGTCTGGGGGAGGGCGGTCCTGGCGGCCTCTACACTATGATGATGTCATCAACACCAGAGTGGTTAAAAACGTGGTCACACGTGGAAACATCCAGTCCAGAACTGATGTTTTATGACTGGAGCTGCTGGTAATGAGAGACGACTCTTTCATTCCTACTTGTTGAATAATCCCTCATTTATGCCATTAAACCAACTTTAAAACAGACACAAACGCAGTATTGATTCTGCTGTTGTGATTTATCGGCCATCTTTTATTCTAGTCACGAAACGGTGCTGAAAATAGAAGGCAAAGGTGTGTGAGAGGAATGCAAGAACGACCAACTGAATGTGTGTAACGATAAAAGCTGAAGGTGTTGTTGCTGAGGACGTTTGAGGGTGGAGGGGAGAAGGAAGGACAATCAGTGATCCATGTACCTGAGGCCACCACAACACTGTAGTTGTCCTGGAAGCCATTGTCTGCTTTCATTTTCTCCTTCTCCTCGTGATTCTTCTTCTCTTTGTCCTCCTTCTGCTCATTGATCAGCTTGGCTGTAATACTAGGTGTGTCTGTTTGGATGAGAAGTTTAGAGTATTCAATGCCCTGGCCTGCATTTGATGTCTCGTTTTAACTGATAGAGATGTATGCAAAGCAATCATGATAGCGACCGATGGCATAGTCAGTGTGGTCAAAGCTGCAGCAGATGACAGGTCAGAGGAGACGAGATGTTCCATCTTTAGAGAAGCAATGACACCATTCCTCATTTCCATCAGGGACAGTAAGGAAGTAACAGTTCAGAACATTGGGCTGCTTCTGGAGAGCATCATTAGCATGAAGTAGCATTAGCAAAAGTAGAGTTAATGTATGAAAAGCTCATGTGATGGGGGGTCTTCTCAGGGAGATGAAGGTCCCAGCAGGACAGAACAGATTAGAAATGATGGAACAACAGCAGGAGACATTGATGCGTGTGTTAAAAAGAATGCTGATCCAGGGGGATCTGTGGTCAAAAAGAACCTTAGAACCACCATAAAAGCAGGTCATCCTGAAGGACCATCCCAGCCACCAGCTCAACAGAGTGGAGATCGAACACAGCACCAGCCTGGAGGACATTCCTGGTGCACGGCAGCAGCAGCAGCAGCTACAGCAGCTACAGCAGTAGCAGCAGCAGCAGTTACAGCAGCTACAGCAGCAGCAGCTACAGCAGCAGCAGCAGCTACAGCAGCAGCAGCAGCTACAGTAGCAGCAGCTACAGCAGCAGCAGCTACAGCAGCAGCAGCTACAACAGCAGCAGCAGAGCAGCAGCAGCTACAGCAGCAGCAGCAGCTACAGTAGCAGCAGCAGCTACAGCAGCAGCTACAGTAGCAGCAGCAGCTACAGCAGCAGCTACAGCAGCAGCTACAGCAGCAGCTACAGCAGCAGCAGCAGCTACAACAGCAGCAGCTACAGCAGCAGCAGCAGCTACAGCAGCAGCAGCAGCTACAGCAGGAGCAGCAGCTACAGCAGCAGCTACAGCAGCTACAGCTACAGCAGCAGCTACAGTAGCAGCAGCAGCTACAGCAGCAGCAGCAGCTACAGCAGCAGCAGCAGCTACAGCAGCAGGTACAGCAGCAGCAGCAGCTACAGCAGCGGCAGCTACAGCAGCAGCAGCAGCTACAGCAGCAGCAGCAGCTACAGCAGCTACAGCAGCTGCAGCTACAGTAGCAGCAGCTACAGCAGCAGCAGCAGCAGCTACAGCAGCAGGTACAGCAGCAGCAGCAGCGGCAGCTACAGCAGCAGCAGCTACAGCAGCAGCAGCTACAGCAGCAGCAGCTACAGCAGCAGCACAAAGACTCAACTCCCACCAAGCTGAGAAACCTCTCAGGTAGACCTGGATCACCTGGACCTAGTTGAGCCGCTACTGGTGTCAGGGCCTAAGGTGTTCTTTATTTTCTGAACGTACGATGTTTAGAATAAGATGAGAACTTCCTGTGGAGACTCAAATCAGCTCCTGAAGAACTTTGGTCGACACACATGGAAAAGAACCGTAAAAAGAACTAAACATGGAGGTTCTGACCATCATGTCCAGTGTCCTAAATTGTCCTGTTGCGTGCGCAGCGGCCTCCACTTCTCTGGTTTAGAGACGTTTGGACCTAAGACACTGGTCTGTCCTGGCTGAGGCTCATTGTGAGGAGGTCACATGCTAACTCCTACTGTCCTCATACTGTAACGACGCTATAAACCACGGAGATGATGCTGAAGCTGCTGCTAACATGGGGCTCATTTCTGAGCTCCGTTCCTCCCCTGGTCTCCACCCGTTCCTCCCGGTCAGGTGGGACTGGGAGCTCAGGGAGTGCGTCCGCTGGGTGCTGACACAGCAGAGTGCCAGCAGCCAGCGGAGGAACCGGAGCACCAGATCAGCAGCACAGCTCAGGGCCAGGATCTCCTCCAGGGCTCTGTTGTGCTGTGAAGGCAACAGAGCCTTGTGTCGCCCCAACTGGCTTCTGCAGGAGTGTCTGAAAGCACCCCTCAAACATGGAGTCTAGGCAGGACGGGTGGTGGGCACCGTCTGACCTTGGGCTCCTGCTCACTGTATGACTGAAGGCCTCCCTCCCATAACTGTTTCTGGTGTTGCTTCAGTGACACCTACCAGATACTCGGTCCAGGACTTCAGCCAGAGTGGTGGAGATGGGGAGGTGCAGGGTGCGATACTTGTGTCCTGCTCCGTACATCGGGTGCTGAATCAAGTGGCAGGTAGCATTGATACGACCTTTGTACAGCTGGGGACGACAAACGACTTAAATGTCTGCATCACAAACGCAACACAAACCCCTAATAAAGCAGACAAAGCCCACATCTCTGAGTCCCCAACAAACCAAGAATGAGCTGGGGGGGGGGGGTACCTACCGGACATGGAGACTGGAGAAAGACTGAGACCTTCTCGTCCTCCAGCATGAGCTGCAGGAAGAGCCTTCGGATGAAGCCTGAGATGTTTCCGGACATCTGCATGTTGCTTCGCTGGGGTGCCGACTGGAAAAGCTCACAGAGCACCTGCAGCCATCAAACACAGGTGTGTTCCTGAGTTCCTACCTGCCGATGCTAACGAAAGCTCCTTCAACACCACCGATTTTAGCACTTTTGCTGCGCTATTTTTGCTACTGGACCTACTGACAAAACTGCACATGGGTTCTATTTGCACACACATTAAGAGTTATTGTGACATGTGGGGGCCCTGTTGCCCCTGGCGACAGCTGAACCCCACCAGAACCAGATTACCTGGGCCATGAGCCGCTGGTTGTTGGGGTGACAGGAGATACACTGCAGGAAAAAAGCCACGGCGGTGTTCTCCAGAGCCGTTCTCTGCTGGGTGGTGAGTCGTTCTGGTGGAGCTGGAGGCGCTACAGAGGAGCAGGAGCCAGGAAGGGGAGGCTGGGATGGGGGCGGGTCTGCCGGAGACGTGGCGCCCAGCGGCTGACCGCCCGTACTGGCGCTGGAATGGCACAAGAGGAAGAGCAGCCCTGCCCACAGCGGGTTGACCTCCGGCCCTCCTAACCAGTCTTTCATGATGTGACTGTTGCCCACTTCGGTCAGGAAGCGCAGCACTGGAGCAGCCAAGTCTGCAGCCAGAGGAGGCTGACTATGGGATGGCGGGTGCTGCTGAGGGTAATGGCGCCTGTCGGAGTGGGCAGCAGGCATGGGCAGGTCTGCGCTGGCCAGGAAGCTGAAACAGAACTGGGTCAGGCTGCGGACTAGAAGTGAGGGTAAACCTGAGTCCAGCAGTTGCTGGATGGCCTGAGGGGACTGAGACGCGGCCGCCAGCGTGGTCAGCTGGGACTCCGACAGGTGGACGGGGGGTCGAGCGTGCTTGGAGTCGTCTGTGAGCCTTGCAGCATTGGCGTTGACGTTGTGCTGCTTCTTCCCGTCGTCGGTGATCCCAAGGTGGTGGTGCTGGACCTGAGAGCGGCTGCTGCTGGACAGCGAGATGATCCCCATCCAAGACATGAGCAGGGAGAAGTAGCTGGGGTGGATGTAGCACAGGGAGCAGAGCAGGCTGTCCACGGCCTTCTTCAGGGCCGTGTTGCACGGCAGCGACATGGACCAGCTGTACAGCAACCTGGGGGCCGAGCCAAGAACAAAGCTTGAGTGAGCAGAACCGTAGCAAAGCCAAGGTGTGTCTGGTTCTGGTCACAGACGTGGCTCCAATCAGGCTACACTTAGCTTCAATCACTCTGCTGTGGGTTTATTTTACTGAACCAGAAGATAAACCCCCCCCCCCCCCCCCCAGGCTGGTGTGGTGCAGGAAGGAGACTCACTCAAACAGGTCTCTGTTGAGCAGTGAATGCAGGTCATAGTTGACGGGCAGCTCGTAGCTGTGCCACAATATGGCGGCTACACAGTGGAGATGGGATGGCGACGGCATCAGAAGGCCAAATTCCCTCAGAGAAGCTGAGGTGTAGACACCAGGACCAGCGTATCCCATCGGACTGCTGACCTTATGAGACGCTACCTGGGAGGAGTCGTGGACCCACTGCAGCAGAGCCTGGATCCTGAAGACGACAATTCAAATCACATTTCAGGGGTAATTAACAGCACTCGAATTGAGTCGTTTACACGGTTTATGGGCTAAACTCTAAAGCACGATCATTAAAAATAAAACAAAAGCAGTGCAGAAGAAATCTCACGTGTGTGAACACTGATCCAGAATGGAAAAGGTTCTGGTGTACCTGTCTTTGGTTCCAGCGTCTTGTGTGGTGCCCATTTGATAGAGAATGTCGACGGTGGAATCGGAGGACAGGCCGTTCAAGCGGCCAAAGAGCAGAGGACTGTTCAAGTCTGCAGAAACACAGCACAATAAGGGAAGAAGCTTAAAATCAAGGATTCGAGGTGAGTCGCGCTACTGTTGCTAGGCAGCAGGGGGCGCTGTCTGCGTCTGAGCTGGCCTGTCGACGCCCGTGGTCTCAGCCTGAACTGTTCGTTCATTATTTAAAGGGAGATCTGCTCTCAAAATGACATTTATTGCTACATTTATATGGATTATCGCTTATTTATTAAGGAAAGGTGCCTGTTTTGTGTTATTTGCATTGTTTGGGATGCTTCTCTGATTACGAGAGGATGAAAATAGACAGTTGCAGCATTAAAGCGATCTTGTTCAGCCATATTTGGTCTCACTGTGTGTTGTTAGAACCCTAATGATTAATCCATAAAGAGACGTTTGGGCTCTACTCTGAAAGGCTTCTTCAGGCCTGATGGGGCTGGATTAATATGACCCGGCTGAACTACCGGTACATGGACCTAATTAGTTATGAGAACTGGTTGCGGGTTAACAAATGCAGCTAATATAATTCTACCACTGATGAGATGAAAGCACGCTAGCGTTTGAAACGGCGCCGTCCTCAACGGGGGCAGGTGTGCTGCCGATCAGACTCACTGGCAGGATCGGTGCCAGCAGCAGCACAGTTCCTCAGAAGGATCTCGATGAGCTTCAGGCCGATGTGAGTGGACTGCAGGCCGATCTTCACCAGGACCGCCTCGATATTGGGCGAGTGCATGCCGCAGTAAGGCGACATCAGCAGTGCAGCACAGGTCTGCAGCAGGTTGGCAGTGGGGGCCGCAGCACTGGCCATCATCGCCTCCAGGTCGCTGGCATGGGTCAGACAGTGGTGGAGGAGGCGCAGCCACCCAATGCTGGGAAGAAGAAGAAGAAGAAGAAGAAGAAGAAGAAGAAGAAGAAGAAGGAGATGAAGGAGATGATGCCTTCAAATCCACAGCGCCCCCACAGGACACCATCTTCTGTTACCTGGTTTTAGAGACTTGGTCCTCAGATGGCAGGAAGGGGTTGTTGACAGTGGCAGAGGAGGTGTTACCAAACGCCGTCAGACCCAGGAGTTTGATCTGAGACAGGCCCAGAGTGCTGGCGTCCCGAGGCCGGTGCAGCCTCAGGCACACGGCGGACGCAACCTCCGCCTTCATCAACTGGATCTTGATGTACGTGAGGCCGCTGGTGATGATGGGTGTGGACAGGGGCAACATGTTGACCCCGTCTGTGCTGATCTCCACCGACACCGAAGACGGACACGCTGGTAAAGAAGGAAGGAAGATGAGGAGTGAGTGCCCGGCAGGGGAGAGACAACAGGCAGGGCGTCATGGCAACAAGAAGTCAGGGACGTACTCGCCAAAGAGGCCAGGTGAGGTTGGATGTGGATCTCCTTCAACAACACAGCAGCTGGAAGGTGTATGGTCAGATCACACCAGGCCTCTTCTGGGAGGAAGATGTAAGACCACGCTGCTGAGCGGGCCCTGCGGTGGGGGGGCGTGGCCTGGAGGAGGACCTCGGCGGGCTGTGCTGTTGGGCTGCTGGAGGTGATGGTGCCTACACACAGATTTTAGATTTTAGGTTAGAAACCACTGACAGTTGCCGAGACTGCTTCCTTATGCCTGTGGATGGGTTGACCCAGGCTGGGGGGGGGTAGGAGGTACAAGGCCACAGTCAACAGGAGGAGTCTGACCTAAAGGAGCAAAGTTGTGGAGGCCCTCGGCGTTGTCGGGCTCCGACGTCATCACTCTGGATTTCAGGTTGCCGTCTGATGTTTTCCCAGAACCTGAATCTAAAAACTTCATGATGGTGGACACCATACTGCGAGCTGTGTTGACGATGGCCCGAGTGCTGGTCACCATGTTGTTACAGATCAACTGGATCCCACCTGGTGAAACAGCATTAAATTAGGCGGCAAATCCGGCAAACGGCATTTCGCTAGACACTAATTAAAATAATGACCTACCCATGTCATGGAAGGCCTTGAGAGCCTCGCTGGTGTCCAACACTCGCAGGATGAACCACAGAAGGGGCTCCGACAGCTGACAGGTGGAGAGACAGCCCTTCAAAAGGAGACAGCAGATATCAGGCGACTGAGGCACGCTAACGCAGCGCCCAAGGCAGGAGAAGAGGACGGGACGCTGACCTGTCTGCCCATGTACCCACACGCCATGTATGTGAGGATGGGCTGCAACATGACCTGGACAGAGGAAGCCTTCTTGCTCAGGGTGGTGAGGATGGTGAAGAGCCCATCCCCCACCGATATAGCATCCAGACCTCCGTGGAAATTCTCATGCTTGGTCAGGTGGAGCCCACTGGCACCTGAGGGACAACACAGTGTTTGCAGTAGAAAACACAGCTACACACGTATACATCCACAGAGATAGAGATCCATTGTGTTCCTATAAGTAGGTGAGGAGCCAGGAGGGTCGCCAGATGTCCGTCCCCCGTCTGAGAAGAGCTTGTGGCTTCTCACCTATGATCATGGCCATGGCGCTGCTGTTGCACTGGCCCAGAGCCGACAAGATCTGGCTCATCACGGGCTGATTGGCCAAGATCAGATCGGCCACGCTTGCAGGAGGCGCTGGAGCGGAGAGGGATCCCGAAGCCATGCTGTCTTTGCTGCCGCACACCTTCTCCTCGTCAGACACGCTGCTGTCAGCCATTCCCCCGCTGCTGAGGGGCAGCCGTCCACTGAACTCCTTGTCCCCCGACAGAGGAAGCTGCACCAGCACGTTGACCAGCTTGATGAGGTCAAACATCAGTTTGTCTCGCGTCGTCTCCCCACACACAGCTTTGGCATCGCCCGGACGGATGATGCTGGCAAACAGGCCCCCGAAGCAGGAGCGAGCCCCCACGGAGCTGTCTGTGCCGCTGCGGGAAACCAGCTTATCCGAGCAGGTGATGTAGTGGTGCACCAAAAAGGTGATGGACTCGATCACAGACGAGATGGTGGCCACAGACACCACCTCAAAGTTCTGCTCCAGAGTAAACTCTAGCAGCTTGACTTGAGCGTCCAGAGGACCGTGGCCCGACTGGAACGGACCCCTGCGTGGTTAGAAGGAAACATCTCAAACGGGCTTCATCTCCAGGAATAAAAAAAACAGTGATTGAGGACAGTTAATGTTCATCTGGGTTGGGAAAGTTCCTCACATACCTCTCTGTGGTTAGGATGTGCACGAGTTTGAGCAGGAACTCACTAAACATCTGAGGACAAGTGGAGGACAGGTGAACCTGCAGGCGGCTCAGAAACTCGTGCATGGCCTGGGTGGCAGTCGGACCCACGTGAGCGCTGTGCTGGCTCGTCCCGTTGGTACTGCTGCCAGACAAGAACCGCACCAGGACCTGAACCAGAGTGGGATCAGACACCATCTGCTGTGCTGTGCTCAAGTCATTACTAGAGGCTGGAAGACATAGTTGGTGTTTTTATAAATCAGAGCAAAACAGACAATAATACATTTATTGGTTGAGCTAAGCAACTGGGAGCGTTTCAGCTTCGCTCACTTTTACAGCATTTTCATTCACCACCGTTTTAGAAGTTCCCAGTCATTTCACAATGAATACATTAAAGTTCAAATCACACGGTCCATCTGCTCTAATCTGATCTGCACCGTTATGAGCAGCGCTAACACGTTTAGCAACAAATATGCTGACACTGCGCCCGCTGCACCTGCACCTACAGACGGCGCCTTTCACTTCAGTATCCCAGAAAATGAACAAGTCCAATTAAAGGGAGACTGTGAGGAAGTGAGCGTGAGCAGCTCATCTTTTCTTTGGCCACCCGAGCACAGAGAAGCGTGCTCATCGACCTGCTCAGGAAGGTTCTGGCCGTGCGGCCCCTTGCTGAGTCCTACAGGAGAAGAGCATCGGCACGTCTGTGGGTGGTTGCTGTTGATGGACAGGGTCCAGCCTCGGGCTCGTCCCTGTAAACGTGCTCACAGCCGCCATCTTGTAAGGAACGTCCACCAGTGTCCTCTGGACAACTGTCGGTTCAGCCACGGTTGAGTGTGAACCAGACTCAGGGACCTTGGAACGGCTCAGGTGACCATTGAAGCGGTTGGGATGGACCGAGTCTCTTTGACAATGTTCCATTTTTCTGAGATACTGAATTGGGTTTTTATCTACAGACCTTCTGACTACTGAACAGATTTTAACTGGAGCAGAAACAGACTGACCACTGGCTGGCATGTTGGTCATCAGAGTGAGAGAGCGCAGCACCAGGCACCACGTTCTCAGGGATGTGTTGGGGTACCATGACAACACTGTTAGGAAGCTGCAGATGGAGGCTGAACACAAACACAAGGAGACTCAGACACACAGTCACTGGAAATGACAGCAGTGTAAAAGCTGACCATGCTCAGAAGCTGTGCTGACCTTGGTTGATGGGGATGGTTGGGACTCGACCAGAGTTGAACAGAAAGATGTCTCCTCCAGAGTCTTCAGCACCACAAGGATAGGAGTTGAGGCTGAGCGTTAACCAGAGGTGCAGCAAAGACTCCAGCTGGGGGGAAACACTGAATGAATGCTCTTCAAATCTGCCCATCTCACAGGTGATGAAACATCAGGCATTTGCTCAAGGCTCAGGAAACTGTGATGGCAGCAACCCAAACCACCGAACATTGCCTCAGTCCTCCTACACCTGAAATCTTATGTTCAAAAGATTTAGTATTGTAATAATATGATGGCTGCTGACCTGCACGTGGTGGACCTGCAGCAGGGAGAAGAGCTTGTTGAAGCAAGCGCTCAACATGGGGATCGACGAGGACTGCGCTAAGAGCCCGGTGCTACCTGGAGGTGAACCTCCTCCGTGCAGCGTCCTCAGCAGGCAGTCGTCGGTCCCGTTGGAGGCCTGGTTGACTGAAAGCCAGACACGGAGCTCAACAACAGGGACAAACCTGACTGCGCTGAGGTTTCCCACTCTCTTAGCTTACCTGTGGAAGAACTTGAGGTGAGAGCCTGCAAGATGGAGTCAGCATGAAGAGTTGCCATCATCTTGAGCATCAGCTCAGCCTGCTGCTCCAGGCCGACCTCCAGCCGTGCGTCCATGGCTGTGGAGTTGACAGGCAACATCAAGACATCATCGTGTAATTTGAGCAAATGTTCCCTATCCAGGAAAACACAGCCAGAGCCCACTGATGATGCCGGGTCAAAACCTCTCAAACGTGCTGCACTTTTGCCACAAAAATGATCTCTTTCCCATAAATCTTTGCAGAAAGCTGTAAAATGCTGCATGTTTACTTCTCCCACGGGAGCAGCAGTCTCCCCTGTTGCCTTGGGAACCTTTGGAAGTGACGCATCAACACGTGAGAATTAACCCCAGGATGAAGCAACCGGGAGAACCTGGATGCTGTAATTAGCACTAATGAGGAGAGAGAAGGTTCCCGTAACAGTGCCTGTTTGGTAATAAATGATTTGACCGTTTCACCTCAGGTGAGCATTCTTTATTTGGTAAAGCTAAAAGAGATGTTACAGCTCTTCAGTTTCATATCCAAGCACCTCAGTCAAATCTCCTCTCCTCCTGGAGGGAGGGACACACACACACACACACACACACCCGGTGAGCTCCAGATGCACCTCTACCCACCTTGTGATACAGAGATGGAGAGACTTTGGGATCCAGGCTTTTCAGCAGCCACTGGAGCTTTGGCGACTGGGATACCGACGCCCCCGATGTACGGGTTGTAGCCATAGGTGCCGTAGTCGGCGCCCCAGTAGTCGTACCAGGTGCTGCTGATAGGCTGAGATCAGACAGGAGGATCAGACAGGAGGGACACTGGTTGATTTATCAATGCTCAGTTCATCCTCTGTGTGAATGTTAACCTTGGAAATGAAACCAGGAACTCCTCCCAGACAACTGGCAGTAATGTATAAGAAAATGACCAACATCAGCATCAAACGTACCTTAAACACTTTGGCTGCAAGTGGATCTTTCTCCAGATCGATATCCAACGGATCAATGTCAACGTCCATGAGGTCCTGCAGCAGGTCAAAGTCTATGTCTTTCTCTTTTTCCAAAGCCGACAGAGCTGGAGCACCTTCGGACAACGAAGCGAAAGGCTTTCACTCAAAAGGTGAACGTATATGAAGGATCAAAGTTGGAGCTAAAGACCAATCTGCAACTATCCGTTTGAATGCTGAAAGTGGTACCTGCTATGATATCGGGCACCAAGGCTTCGTCGATGCTCTCTACCAGAGCAATAGAGGAGGGCTGGCTCAGAGAGTCGTCAGAATCAGCAGCTGCTGAGGCAGAGGAGGCCCCCGGCTCCACCACCACCTCCTCCATCCCATCCAAAGAGACTGAGGACAACTGTTCCCCTGGGAGGACAAGCAGCCTCAGTTACTGTGCTGGTACTGAAGCTGGCCGATGGCCGCCCAAAGTCAGGACGGCCACGATGGCGCGGTCCTCCACGCGTCCCCGCCGTCACAAATGTCACAACGCAAAACATGAATGTCAGCCACACCTGTCAGGATGTCCTGTAGCATACATGTCAGGGAATACTGAGCCCAGGCACCTCCCCAGGAAATGTCTCCCCGGTTGAACTCCGTCCCCACCAGCAGGAGGAGGAGCCGTTCCATCTGCTGCTCAGACACCACCTCACACAGGTGGATCGTGGGTCTGGTGGCGCTGGCGATCCTAGCAAGCACCTAAAGGGTTGGCAAAGGCGTTAGCGTCACCGTGCTTATGCTAATGAGAAACAGAGCAGTCTGAGATGATACCTTGCAGACAAACAGCAGCAGGTCGGCGTGGCAGGTGAAGTCCATGGAGAGGAGGAACAGGGTGAGTTTCTGCACCACGGAAATGCAGCATTCGTGGGACAGCGTGAAAGGAAGAGGTTCGATTTCTGGAGTTTCTTTAGCTGTTGTGGACTCAGAGTCCAGGGGCGACCGCGGCCATTCGGTGGTACGGCGGAGACGGATGAGGTCTTTAAAGTGCTGCGAGGAGGAGCGAGACGAGTCCGTTGTTAGACTGAAGCCCACATGTCAAGTATGAGTAGAACTTTGCTCCTCAAAGTCCGTCTGCATTTCTTTTTCCACACATCCAGAGAAACCAGGTAACTCTGAGCTTCCCTTTCTACTCCAGGCCAATGGCGGCCCGTTCAGGTGAGCAGAGAACTAATGGGACCCAGAACTGAGGAGACCCTAGTTTACAGGGATTACGAGGCGCTCACCTTGGATGTGGCTTGTTTCAGCTTGGCTTGTTCCATCAGCAGTTTATAAGAGGAGCCTTTGTTACTCTGGATCTTCTCCTTCTCAATTTGCTCCACCAAAGCTTTCTGCTTGGCTTTCAAAAGGTTCAGCTGCTGCAAAGAAAAGGAGAGGGGAACTCAAAGAGTGGAGGAGCAGATTTCCCTTCCTGCAGCAGCTTTGGTCAGCAGTGTGACATGCACAGGTGTCCTCTACCTGCTTGTGGTGGACAAGCTGCTTGCGAATCTTGCGGGAGTAGATCCGATCCAGGCTGCTGCTGCCTTTGGCTGACCTGCTGTAGTTGTGGGACTGAAGGCTGTTGTTGATGAAACTCCACTGAACACCTGTGTGGGAAAAGGACATCCTTCCGAGTTGGGCCAGAACCAAGTTCAAAGAGGCTGTCTAACAGTGATTAGTGGTCCCATCCGGTCCAGTTCTGCTGTAGGTGGTATCAGACGTGCTAGAAAAACCTAAAATTAGACGCTCACACTTGGGCTGTGTGAGAGGGACACTGGACAGGGGGTGGCTTGAGGTGGGGGTGGTGTCTTTGGTACTGGGACCAACAAGATTCGATCACAATGCTTGGTCCAAGATCAGACGTGAAAGCATCAGCTTTGAAGGCTCTCCTTCAGTTACCTGTTAACGACCTCTCGCGCTCTTTTCCTACAAGGTGCTTCTTCCCTCCTGAGGGCTCATCGTCAATATTGGCCACATAGTCCAACAATCTGGACACCAACATCACAACCCAGCTGATCATGGGAATGTCCAAAACACCTGTAAAAGATAGAAAATCAGGGGATGAATCCAGCGTGTTTGTGGTTGCTGCGCCAGGAATCAGTAATCAGATGCTCCAGGACCTTCAGCCCGGGCCTGGGCGGCTGCTTGTGGCTGCTGCAGGGGTAACAGGAGGCTGTCCAGCAGGTTCAGGAGGCTCTCCAGCACCCCGCTGTTGCTCAGTGATCTTTGGCCAATGCAGGACAGCAGCATGAAGACCCTAAGACCAGAGCAAAGGCAAAACATCAGCAGCAGTAACCAATATTAGTAGATACATCCAGCTTCATATGGAGAACTTCACGCCTCTGTCTCATTTAGGATCCATCAAAGGATGTTGAGGAGATGCTGTCCAACATTTGAAACCTCGCATTTTTGTATCAGAGTTGATTGACTGAAGTTCTGAAGAACGCCTAAAACCTTTTGAGCTTGAAGGCAGCTGAGCTGGAAGAACATGACATGATTTGTGACTGTGACTGAAATCCTCTATTTCAATTGGAGCTGCATTGTGAGATGGAGCCTGTGGATGACAACAGGCTGTGCAGGTCTGAAGAGCTCCTTCCTTCTGCCCAACTCATGTGACCACTGGGATGTGTTACCTGTCCTGAGGGAAGATGAGCAGTTGTTCTGAGTTGTAGAGCTCCTGCAGAACATTGGAGAGGAACTGGCCCCACCAGTTTTCACCTCCACACAACTGCACCAACAGGAGACCCGCGTGAAGACGAATCTTGGGCGTTCCGCTGATGCAAAGATGTTTGAAGAGTTCCTCACAGGCCTGGGCGTTGAAGGTACTCTGGAGGACGGCCGGCACTGAATTGCCTGCAGATGCACACATTGAAGGAGTCAATAAGCTTCAGCACAAAGGATGATCCTGTCCAGCATGTAACCATCGGCTCTGGCTTCTCCACACCCTCCCGGGACCAAAGTGCTGCATTCCTCCCTTTCTGAACACGTCTGGGACTCAAACATGATTCTGCTGTCCTTCTACCACTGGTTTTTTCCAACGGGAAAGGCGGAAGTGACGTCATTTCGTCACAATTAACAACTGAATTAGGATGAAAATTCCAAACCTTCTGGTTCTGTTCCCATAATCACGGGCGCGGGTGCACGCAGGCTGCTCACCATTGTTGGAGTGCAGGAGGCTCAGCAGTGTGTCCAGTAGGTACTGAATGATTGTCCTGAGCTGCTCGGTGGAGGAGCTGTGGATCAGCTCCTGCGTCTCCGGTGCATTAACGCTGTGAAGCGACTTGCGGACGGCGCCCAGCGCCACGCGCAGACGCTGCACGGCGTGGTGGGCCAGGTTGAGCTGCAGCTGCAGCTGGGTGCAGTCTTGGTAGGCTGAAAAAACACGCTGGTCCTCCTCCACCACCTTGTCTGGTTTCCGTAGAAAGTACTGGGCATTGTTGGCGTTGTTCAAGGGTGGCAGGTCGATGTTCTGCAGAAGGGTCTCCAAGCGATGGCAGGCCAGGTTGTACCTGATGAACAGTTAAAGTGGCACATTTAAATATGGAAACTGCAGGTTAACGAATATAAACCTGCATGACTGGAAGGTTCCCCAGACTGAAGCAAACATTCAGCCTCTCGTGGTATGGCCCCGTCATTCAGGCCGGGCCAGAGGCAAAGCTAGGATGGAACCAGCAACAGTGCTGGCTCAATTCAAGCGTATTGCTGCTGGCTACAGAGGTCAAGAATCTAGATCTTTGTGTCCTATATCTATGTGAACTGCTGCCCATTCATTTGAGGTCACGGTTCTGGGTGACAACAAAACAAAAAGGAGCACAAAGGTGGAAGCGTAGCTTTGTCCAAAATGTCCAGACCCCTGAAAAAGCCTCATACTGGCCCAAAGCAGCCAGGCAGAGAGCAGTCATCTTTCCAGAATGGTGAGGTTCATCCCTCCTTGGAGCACCGCTCCAGCAGGCCAGGGACGCAGGACACAGCCAACACCTGGCGTCCAGCTGCTCGGCCATAGAAACACCTTCTGTGCTGACATTGGTAGTTCAGTGGGAGTTCTCCAGCAGAGGAGCAGCTCTGGCTGAAGCACCTATTATCAATATTCACCAAGTGTGGCCAAATGATGTTCACAGTAAATCAAACGCCGCCACTTTGTGGCACCAAAGCAGCACAGCGATTCCATCATCTATGAGGTCGATGCTGCGTATATATCTGCAGTAAATGAAATGTGTAAAGACATGGACAACCGAGAGCTTGTAAGAGATGATTACTCACTTTTACTCATTATTTTCACCCTTTATTGTCAAATGCCAAACAGATCTATGATTAAAATCGAGGGAATTCGTTCCAAAACAAGAATGAGAGGTGGTAAATGTGCTGAGTTGTACCTGCACTGAATGTCCTCCTGCAACGCCACCATCATGGTCAGGTGCTGGTCCACATCCGGCTGAGAGGCTGCTCCATTCTCTCTTCGAAGCGGACTGTTTATTAACTTGAGGTCACTCTCCCAAGGGAGGATGTAGGTGTGGCCATAGTAGAAGCCTAACGGGATCTTGGCCCGAGCATTGGTGCTTCCATACCGGCCAATGACAGTGATCTGAAAGTTGTAGACATGACTCAAACCTGGCAGAGCTGTGGTTCTGCGGCAGGGTCACATGTTCAGAGCAGAGTACCGACCTTCATGAACCGGCAAATGGGTGGAGGCAGCAGGTCGTGTAGAATGAGGGAGTGGGTGCTGATGTCAGTAGCTACGACCAGCCTCCGACCATCCACCTCCTCACCAAGAGTCCAGATGTCAATGGACAGAGAAGCCAGGTCCGCACATGTCGGGATGAGGACATCCGTCAGGAGGACAGGGCGGCCAAAGTCCAGCGTGACGAAGCGACGAGCTCCTGGAGGGGAAAAGACAAGAAATGTCCACAAAGCTGCAAGTGGAAACACACGACACAGGTACGAGACATTAAATACGTTGAGAATGACAAACCAGAGTGCATCCGCTCAATGATGATGGACTGGTGAGGAGGAGGCTGCAGGAAGTGGGAGGCCTGGGAGATAGCCAGGGCCAGACCGCTGCCCATGGAGTTCTGTGGCAGGAGCAGAACCATTATTCAACCAACCGAACCCTCACAGCTATTTTCGTTACTCGGACTTCAAATTAAACTGTCGCCTATTCAAACTGGCCCGACCAGTCCGCCAGTTGACCAGCTCTCATCGGCTGGAGGGAACTAACCAGTTTGTTTTTCTGTGTGTTCTTATGAGCGGTGAGGTTGACGGGTCCCGGGTCCATGGAGCCAGGGAACAAGTGGGCCAGCTCGGCACTAAAGGCTGCCGACACTGCTTCGTTGGGCGGCGTCAGAGGAGGGGTCATGAAGAGTGGAGTCGTTTTCGGGGTCGGAGGAATGACGTCAGAGGGGTGGATAAAGAAACCCGGAGCGGAGGAGGAGCTGGAAGGTAAGGAATTCTGGATGGAGCCCATCCCGGAGGAGTTTGCAGCTGCAGAAGTAGTCTGATGCAGCTTGGCTTCCAGCTTTGCCTTCTAGTTGTAAAAACACAGACAACAAGAAGCTTCCAATCAACTAAGGAAGAACATGAACACAGGACAGGTCCAAGGGTTATTTAGCTTTGCTTATTCAACCAAATACAAACAAAGAGGATCGCCACTATTTCACGTCTGACTGGATTTGGAGGAATTGTTAGAATAACAAGATGTGAAGCAATGAGGGGCCAGCGGATCCTTTACCCGGTCTAACTGATCCGGTGGAGCTTCATTAAACAATATCTCAGAGACACTATTAAGAACAGGGCCGTTTAAAAGGCTTCCTTTAACTGCCTTTCCTCTTTCCTCCAGGACAGACGTTCACTCTGCTCTAGGAAGCAAGATCCCTCAAAAGGATCCGGAGCAGATCCCTCACAAGGTAAAAGATGCTCTAATGGATTTACACGTTCCTGGAAACCAGGAATGTTTATTCCAGAAATGTCTGAGCAGTAAAAGTAACTAGGGGGGAATTCTAAAACCAAGATACAATCAGAGCTTTATAATCCCAAAACAGTGACTATTATAAAAAGGACGGCTTTTAAAGCGTTGATGACTGCTCCTCCTGTGGATAAAGAGGTGAGACAGGCTGACAGACAGACGGACAGACAGACAGACAGACAGACAAGCACCTGCTGCTGCAGCTTCAGCAGCTGCTGCTGCTTCTCCTGCAGCACCTGCAGCTGCTGCTCTGCAGACACCATGGCGTGGGACAGAGACTGCAGAGCCACCTGGGCAGCAGAGCTCAGAGCTGTAGATGCTTCACTGAAGGGTCCGGCCGGGACGCTGTTGACCGCAGGCGTCACACCAAAAGTACTCACTGGCACAAAAGAGGACAATCACCATGAAGAGGAGCTCATGAGCTAAGCACACTTTAGGTGAAAGGAAGTGCAGATTACCGGTAAATATGCTGGCATCATCTCGCTCTACTCGTGTGCCGTCACTGGTGGAGATACAAGTAAAGTGCAAAGGCTCCACCTCAAGGAGCCCTGTTAATGCGGTGAAGCTGCCCTCTGCTGCTGCACAGCTGCTCACTTTTCCATTCCCTGCAGCACAGAACACACCCTCAGGGTCAAACTCCAGTCACTGGCAGCTTTATGCAAACACCGAGGATGTCATTTGAAGTCAGGAGTTAAAGGAATGAGGACCGTTACCTGAGAGTATGTCTGAAAGGTCGATCTCCTCTGACTGGACACCAATGCTGTTGTTGAAGGCACTCTTACAGGAGGATCCACTCACTTCCAAGTCAAAAAGCACTGGGTCAAACGGAGAGCTATAAAGGCCGTACCTGCCACAGAAGAGAGCGGAGACTTTCCTGACACACTTCTAAAAAAGGAGAAGAACAGCAATTCTGAAGGACTAAGGTTTGAGTTTAACCTTGTCTGGAGCAGCGCCTCCAACGGGGTCAGACGGTCCTGCAGCTGTCGGGAGATGGACGTCAACAGGGAAGCGCAGGCCGTACTGCAGCAAGCCAGGTCCTCTTCCTTCACGTAGTTCAGCAGCACAAAGTACCAGTAGATGGAGCCTGAAGCCAGAAGGTGGAGACTCTCACTGCTACAGGGTCACAGACAAGACAAACAGCAGACGTGCAGGCACTCACCACCTGTAGCTGCCGCGGGCAAGTAAGGCATGTTGTCTAGAAGAGCCTTCAACAGGCTTGCACAAAAGTTCTGCTGACTCGGGGCCCCTTTCCCACTGCTGTGGAAAAGCAAATCAACCATCCATTATCACACTTGTCTTTTGTGATTAAAGTCTGTGCTATAAAAGCATCTCAAAATCCGCACAAGGGATCCGTCCTGAGTGAAATCAGGGGACGTTTCCTTACGGGACAAAGTTCTAACACTGCTCTAATGACCCGCGGATGAAAGCAGAAGTACCGACAGAGGTCAGAGGTCCTTTCTTACCTGATGCAAAGTGCAAGGAAACGAGCACATTTGTGAGCGACGCTCCGGCCAGCCTCAAAGAAACACATGCGCACCATGTCCTTGATGCGCGCCTGGGTCTTGGCCAGCAGGCCGACTTTGCCCTCTCTGCAACTAAACACAGGCAGGATGTGGAGGCCTGTTCCCATGAGAGGACAACATGCTGCATCGTACCTCCAGGACACGTTGGAGTAGACACCGGCCAGCCAACACAGGATGTCCAAGATGAGGCTTTGGCCGTGCTCAGTGGTCGCACTGCCCTCCGCTTTCTGACAGAGAGCGTTCAGCAGTTTCTCGTGAAACTCCAAGAGATGGAGCATGGCAAAGCGCTGGACCCTGGGGAAAAGCAAGACAACTGATAATGTTCATTACAGACACACAACACAAGCTGGGAACGGAGCGCTAAAGCTTAAGGTTACAGGTTGTCAGCGGTGTAAGACAACGTCCACAGACGGTTAAAAACACATTCATAAATAAGAGGAAATATCAGAAAGTAAAACAGTGCTGGGAACACCACCCATGGACACCACCTGAGCAATGACACAGTCATTTTGCACCATTTTTAAAGACAAAGTGGCTCACGGCTCCTACTCAGGACATTAGTCCCTCTTTATTCTGCCAGTGTCTCCTAGAGGCTGGAGATCCTCTAAAACAAGCTTGGGTAAGAAAAGTCAGTGAGGTGGAGTCAAATGTATTGCATGCTGTATGAGGACAGCTAAAAAGCAGTGAGGAACCATAATAGGAGCATTTCCACTGCAGGAACTTCCCCCTAGTGACAGGAACAAGGCCTAACTGAGTCTCTGCTCCAGCATAGGCACCCGTATCGGCCCTGGGGGGGGGGCTTGAGGTTTACTGGGAGCTGATTGGCTAAAGCTAGAGCAGGAAGTGACCCAGCAGAAGAGCCAAGCAGAGAGGCCGGTGTGGTCGAGCATTTTATAGGTGTCCCAACACAACACAGCTGAGT
Organism: Takifugu rubripes; assembly: GCF_901000725.2. Taxonomy (NCBI): domain Eukaryota; kingdom Metazoa; phylum Chordata; class Actinopteri; order Tetraodontiformes; family Tetraodontidae; genus Takifugu; species Takifugu rubripes. The sequence goes on along the minus strand of NC_042288.1, from coordinate 479,217 downwards.
TGAGCAGGTGGACTTCAGGCCAAGGAGTGAAGATGTGGAGCTTGTGTGTGATGTGGGACATTAGGGACATTGTTAACGTCCCTTTTGGGACCTGCTGACGAGTCGTCACACTATACAGAGCACAGTGAATTTGGGTTCTGGGGTCTGGAGGGGGGCGAGGACAATGAGAATGCAGGGAAATGGGTGAAAGGGTCACAGATGGTGTCTCAATATCAGGTGGTTCATTAACTGGGCAGCAAGAAGAACATCTCCAAATCAGTCTGAGTCTTTTCATACAGGGACACGCGTCCTGTCCACCAGCTGACAGCACCGTGGAGAGAAGCAGACCTTCCACTGTAACAGTGGGCTGACCTTTCTTTGGCTACGGACGTCTTCTTGAACCTTCTGATTGTGACTGAAAGCTCCTGCAACAGGTCACAGCCCCGCAGGTTTTCTGCCTTCTTTAAAGAAGCCGCACTGTCCGATTTTCCAGCAGGGGCCTTTTCCTACAGACAACAGCACCATGCAGACTTAATCTTCCCTTTCATATGGACATATGTGTAAAATAATAGTCACCAGGTGACAGTGTACCTTGGGGGCTTGCGCCCTTTGCAGCAGGTTGGACAGAGAGTGAGCTTTGTTACCCTGCGGCCGGCTACTGGGCATCCTTAACACGGGCCGAGCGCTCTCCTCCATGCTCCTGTCACACACTGCTTTCATATGGACCAGGAACGAGCGGTACTTCCCTCCTGCCATGCCTGCAGACCGACGAGGACCACAACACGGTGAATCCCTGGCATCAGGGTTCAGAGCAGAAACAGTTCGTGTGACCCGTCACCTTTAACCAGCTTGGGGCTGGTGAGACTCAGCATGCCTGCATGGCCAGAGAGGTCCAAGCCACTGGCCAGCCACACCGGACCACACAGAATGTCCTCCTTATGGTCCTCTAAAAAAGGACACAGCACGGACCCTGCAGCAAACATAGGACACAGGTGTGACCACATGTGGAACAACACTTCATTAACATTATTTAAATACAAACCTGTCTGAATGAAAGACCAAAACCAGAACTCAAGAGCAGGAACATGAGCCCAGCAGCAATAACCTGGTGTGTGATATTAAACTAAGGTGGACTTGCTCTTTACCTGAAGTCTCCTCTATGTCCATGAACTGGATGTCCTCTGTGAAGTCATGCAGCAGCGGCTGGCTGCTCCTCTCCCCATTAACCTGGAGGATGTTGGACAGGGGGAAGGAAATCTGCCTGTCAACCGCAGCCTCTGGTGGACAAGCACATTCACATGGAACAGTTAGCATCACTTACACACAGACACCACAGAATCGGAGAAAGCGTTCTTCAAGCCAATGCTGTGCCAAAATGACGGCCATGTTTGCCACGGCGGGGCCTGCGTCGGCTCATGAGGCGGCGGCGGTTCTGGCAGCAGTGAACACTTTCAGAACCTGAGGTCAGCAGCTTTCAGAACAGGTCGGAGCAAACGCAGCTGATGTAATGAGTGGGCTCAAGTACCGCTGCCCTTGGTTCTATGGCCAAGTGAGTCGGGGAAATAAACCAACGTCATTAGCTGCTCGTTAGTAGACATCGTGTCCTCTGACTGGCTGAGAAACTAGCCTGAAGTTGGGACTTTAGGGTCTTCCACCCTGAGCTATGGTGGTGGTGAATGTGAGAGGCCGTTAAAACCACCAATACCAGTCGTGTGCAGCTTTCTAATGTCAATATTGCTTGTTTAGGCTAGCCCAAGGCTAAGCTGGAAAAATGTGCCCCGTGGCAGGTTTGATGGGGGTGGGCGGGGACAGCTTGGGTACAGAAATGAAAGAAACTCATTAAAAATGACTCAACTTGGCCAGTTTCATTCTACTGCAGCTTTGATCATCAGCGAAGCCAATAATTCTGTGTCTGACCCTTGTTTAAGTCTCTCTTCACATTTTGCTGAGTTGGGTAGAGACGGCCTCCCCAGGACAGCAGAGAGGACCTAGATGACCTTCTTGGGATCCCCATCATCCCTTCCTGTGATGGGCAGTGGATCGTACATCTCTCTAGTCTCAATCGGTGGCAGTATGTCATGTGTCCCCTCTCACTGACCCCCGTTAACTCGTGGGCTTAAGCTAGGTGGTTTTACTCTGGCCCAGTTGGTGTGAACACATCAGGAGAGAGGAGACGTGTGCGTGTGATCAAAAGTGCTGCATCGAGTGTGTGTTGAACAGTTACTACTACACTGGAAAATGGCACAGCGGCGTCCTCACCTGTGACCTTGCCCAGCCCAGGAGCTTTGTTTTTCAGTAAAGTGACTTGAATCTGAGGAATATTGATGGTGTTGGGATTGAGGACAAACTTCAGGTCAACGTGTCCCACCATGCAGGCCTTGGGCAGAACCAGCTCAAAGACATGTTCATCCCAGCTGGAACTGCAGAAAGAGCATGGCAGAGGGTCACTTCTTCAGAGAGATGAGGGACAGAGTTACACAGGAAGAGAAGCAGGGCCGCTTGGACAGCACCGCCGAGGTCCGCATCTGTCGGGTGGAGCTTTGAGACAACTACCTGTCACTCTGGAGCTTCCAGGTCCGGGTGTGCTGGGCTGCATCTCCGTGATGCTGCTGGTGAAGGTGCTGCGGGTGTCTGCGCTGCTGCTGCTCCTGCTGCACCTCCACCCAGCACGGGGGCACGGTCGCCGAGAACCGGGGAGTCAAGGTCTCGAAGCAGGTCAGCTCTACTAGAGCCATCAGACTCTCTGTGGTCAGTGGCTGGTCCACGAGCAGGTCCACCACTCCTGTCACACAGAGGACGTCGGTTCTAAGGCACGAGTTCAGTGAGGACTGACATGAACCCAAGTGGTGACTGTGAGCTGAGGTATACCTGCACTACCAGGACTGCAAGGATGGGAGGAGGATTTCACCCCTTCATGCAAAAGTTCAGCCCCTTTAGAAATTGGGGCATCAATAAACATGTCTCCATCGTCAGCATCTTCAGAAACACCTCCAATTTGAAGGAAATGAAGTTCTCCACCTTCACCGCAATTGAAAAGCATAATCAACATTCAAAACAGGTGTGACCTTGAAAACATGAAGTTTTACACCCAATGGGTGAAGACGTGCCCCCCCCCCCCCCCCCCCCCCCGAACATTAAACAACTGAAAACGGGTCAGAACCTGGTTGTGTGAATATACGCACTCTTAACCTACTGCTACAGCTCTGAGCAGCACCGCTTGGCGTAGCAATAGTCACCCCCTCTAACTTACAAATGTGCCCCAACACTGAGGGCAGCCCCCCCGCACCGGCCCTTCGTACCCCCCCCGCACCGGCCCTTCATACCCCCCCTGCACCGGCCCTTCATACCCCCCTGCACCGTCCCTTCGTACCCCCCCTGCACCGGCCCTTCATACCCCCCCTGCACCGGCCCTTCATACCCCCCCTGTGCAGCGCCCCCCCGGCCCTTCATACCCCCCCTGTGCAGCGCCCCCCCGGCCCTTCATACCCCCCCTGCACCGGCCCTTCATACCCCCCCGCACCGGCCCTTCATACCCCCCCTGCACCGGCCCTTCATACGCCCCTGCACCGGCCCTTCATACCCCCCTGCACCGGCCCTTCATACCCCCCCTGCACCGGCCCTTCATACCCCCCCTGCACCGGCCCTTCATACGCCCCTGCACCGGCCCTTCATACCCCCCCTGCACCGGCCCTTCATACCCCCCTGCACCGGCCCTTCATACCCCCCCTGTGCAGCGCCCCCCCGGCCCTTCATACCCCCCCTGTGCAGCGCCCCCCCGGCCCTTCATACCCCCACGCCTCACCGTGATGGCGCCCTCTGTAATGAGCAGGGGTGGTTTGTGACAGAGGTACCACAGATTTATGGCCAATGTTGCTCTCTTGGAACTCCTCCCTACACATGTTAATAGTAGCAGCTGGAGCCGGTGGACACACACGTGCACAGTTTTCTACTGATGCAACCATTTTGGTTGGATTTTTAACCTAACTTGGCTTGTTAAATTAACTTAATGAACTAGTACCAAAGGTTTCATTCCTGAGGTGCAGGACAAAGCATGAACAGGCTGCTTTGCTTCTACCACAAGACTAAAGTGAAGATGGGAGGCCTTTAGTAAACACAGCCTTTGGGCTATTGCTAATTAGCATAGCTTGTTTTGGTTTCATAATGAGCTACGGGCTTGTCCAGGGCAGCTGGAATCGTGTCCACCTCAGTATTAGAGGGCCTGACCTCCAACCTGTAGGTGCCTCCTCTGCTCTACCTTGGCTGGGAGCTGCAGCCATCTCTGACTCCTCAGGTCCCATCCCAGCATAGAAGCCAACCCCCAGAGTGTGTGCTAACAGACAAACACCAGGTGTGTGCTAACAGACACACACCTGGTGTTTGGACAATTTGGAACCAACCGGAAGCACATTCAGAACGTTGTGCTGACAGCACTTCTATTATTTACAGATACTGGAAATTGGAAGAATTTGAAAAATTAGATATTTATCAAATCTCCTACAAGTGTCATGGAAGTTCCAATAAAATGTAAAACTTTTTAATGCTATTTAAGGCCTTAATTTTCAGAAGAAAGCATTAAAGTTCATTCCCTAATTAAACCCTCACAGAAACCTTGTAAGAACGAGCAGATTGCAGGTCAAGGTCACGATAAGGTCAGGAAGACCAAGAGCTGCTCAGCCCTCCAGGACGGCTGATCAGACTCTGGAGGTCTGGCTGAATGTCCAGCAGCAGCAGCTGCACCTACATCAGCTACACAGGAGGGTCCTCAGAAGCACCGTGCTTCAGAGGCTCTGACGCTAGCCTGACACCGTCTGGAGACAGGGGGGTCTACATCCTAGAAGAATCTAGCTCAGGCATAGGAGCCATGAGAAGGAATAACAAATAGCTATTGTAATTGGTTCTAAATCTGTAATATTTAGAAATATAACCCCCAAACCAGGACATTATATTGTAAGGCATGCAGAGAGGAACCTGGCCCACTACGCTTGTAGCTGATGGGAGGCAGAGTCCAGCGAGAGCGGCGCCAGGCAACGCTTCAGAAAACCCAGAACAACCGTTTCAAGCAGGACCAGCTTAATGGACCATCTCCACCTTAAGCATGTTGTTAGAAGAGCAGCAAAAATAAAGAAATAAATCCCACTGGCCAGCTCGCCGTCCACGTGCTCTGGACTCCCAACCCAGCGATCTGGGGACGGGAGTCCGGCTCCATTGGGCCTATTCTAGTGGAGCGTTTCTTGTGTGCACGTGAACACCTTTAAGGTTACCTACCTGTTCCAAACTGGAATGAGTGGCCTGACTAATCACTAATCCACCGGCACCCAGTGAGTCACCTAACGAGGAGACTGAGCGCTACAGCTTCAGGGGTGATTCTGAACGGGAACGACATTAGAGCCGGATCCATCCGGCCCTGACGATGATAACAGACATGAAGCAACACTGCGAGCAGGAAGATACTCACCTTTTGTACAGGCACAAAGGCGGTCAGTCCCAGAGCAAAAGGTCACTGAGACAAAAGGGTCTAACTCATCTAAGGAGCCCTCCTTCTTAGGAGGCTCCACCTTGGTCAGGACCTCTAACGTGGACAGGTCCATGATCATAATGTATCCAGTATGTGTGGTGAGAACAAGATGACCCAAGCCTGACACCTCTTTGAGGCTGGAGGCAGAGATGGTGGCTGCAGTTCTACTGCTGGTGGCGGCTGCTCCACTTCCAAACTTTGGTCCAAAAGAGCACGTTTTTGAGGCGGGTGGGAAAGCGTCCTCTGGTGTCTCCTCACTGTCGTCCTCTCTGGTATCAAGAACATCAGGAGGCAGCAGTATAAGAGATGTGATGGCATCAGATGGGTCCAAGATCTTGTGAACCTTGATAGGTTCCTCATCCAAGGTGACGATACGAGTGGAGTAGTTGACCTTGTAGAGCGCCAGATAACCACCGTTACTCCCGGTCTGTGAGCGGTGCAGCTGCTGCTGGTCTTCTGGTGGCAGGATGAGGGGTGACTGAGATGCTGAGCTGCACTGGTGGTGGCCTTCCACAACATTGGCTACTGGTGGGGGGGGGTCTCCGTGGCGATGGCTGCATAGGGCAGAGTGCAGGCGGTTGAGGTTGTTAAGTGCTTCAACCTGATTCGTAGCACTTGTAGACTCAGCACAGCAGTGCTGCAAGCTGACCAGGAGATGTGCACCATCCCAGCAGGGGGTGATGGAGTCCACGTACAGATTTTCCTCTTCCAGCTGTTTGGGCAGCCTCAAGCACTGCACCAGTGCACCAGGCCGGGGGGGCGTGGAAACAGTGGCGGAGGCCAGCGTGCTCCACTTCTCCACGTTACCTTCCAACCCCGACAGATTAGTAGCTGCATCAGCAAACTGCTGGATGTATGTGATGGGGGGATCCTGAAGGAGAAGCTGCTCGTGTGTGTCAAACTCCATTTCTATAATCTGGGGCACAGTGAAGCCCTCCTCGTGGAGCCCCTTACTCACTGCATTGTTCATCTGCCCAAACACCTGCCCTGAGATCTTTTCGTCCACGTCTCTGATACTGTAGAGCAGAAGCACAGGGACAGTCCTGTGTGTTGGCACCGCAGAAGAGGGACAGGTAGACTGACAAGCTGCAGCTTTAGAGTAGTCCTTCTCTGGGGCCACCGGTGGGGGGCTACAGGTCTCTATCTCCATGGGGCCCCGGTCCTGTAATGGCCCTGAGTAGAAGGGTTCAGGACCCTGATTCCTAAGAGGTCCATCGGTGGTTCTACATGCTACTGGTAAAGGTGTGTTTGGGGGTCCGGCTGTGATTGTGCCTGAAGAATAGCTGAACAGGCCCCCAGCTAGGAGGCAGGGGAAGGGAATGGTGTGGCTGTCGGCCACATTCTCCTTGGATTTGCCCAGGCTGTGGGACTTGGGCTGGTTCGCTGAGGGATTCACACCCAGCTCCTCCAGATCCTTGACTGTGTCCTCCAGCACGCTGGCCACAACTTCCCACTGGAGCTTCTCTGGCTGCTGGAGGATACTCAGCGCTGTCACCCCAAGGCTCAGATCCATGCTCTCCCACTGGGAATGCTGGCCTGTAAAAACAGAGCAAGATTACGTCTTTTTTCTGTTACAGTGCCGTAAAGACGCTCACGAAGGCTCAAAGGCAAGTTAATCAATATGTCACAGTGTGGTCCAGGAGCTCGTACCTGTAACGGAGTCTGATCGGGAATGCTCATCGCTGTCGGAATCCTCCAACTGGTCATCACTGGAAAAGAAGAGAGAGCCGTCTTTGCTATCTTCTTCAGAGCCAACAATAAAGAAGTCCCTGGTATCACTGCCGCCCCCCCCCAACTCTACGACCACGTGTGCACGCCCTCCTAACCGGGGCGGTGGTTGTGGCGAGTTAACCAGCACCAGAGAGGAGGGTACCATGCTGGGGGAGGGGGGCATTCATGGCCCGGTCCAAATCTCAGTCTAATGTAAAACAAAACCTTCAGACTTCTGTTAGAGAGACGAATCGGTTTGGTGACACCCAAATCAACAAGAGGACGTTCCACCAGAGTTTGGAGTCCCAGAGTCCCAGAGTCTGGGCCAGCCAGCACCCAAAGGTGGCGTCAACTAGGTAAGGTTACCTGTCTCCTTCCAACTTGGGCAGGTCAGAGCAAGACGATGACTCCTCAAGCCAGGCCAGGATGGGTCTCCGAGACTCTGCTAGACCCTGCTGGTTCTGCTCGCCCCCACACAGCACCAGCTTCCTCAGTATGATTGGGTCGTAAGGGTTGATGTCAAACTTCAAATGAACCTGATGGACCAAAGAAATGAAGGTGCCAGTTATCTTCCACTTTGAGCCTGGGTAAAACACAAGACCTCCAACAGTTTCAGCATCTTCTGACCTTCATAATCTTCGAGATGTCCCAAATACAGATCTTGCCCCTCTTGGTGGCAGCAGCCAGGAATTGAGGACAAGTTCCGAAACCGAAGCAGGTAATTTTGTCAGAACTGTCGGGGCTGTTGGGGAATTGGGCTGGGCTGGTGGCCAGAGTCACAGAGAGCGGAACATTCTGCGTGTGTTCACCCTTCACAAATGGACAATTGGGAGAATGGCGCTCGTGTTCGGACCTGCGGCGTCGTTCAAAAACATTGGACAGGATTTGAAATCATTGTTCCAACATTTATTAACACTGCGTCATCATTTGGAGAGATTGGCACCCACCAGGGCTCATCTGTAGGTTCCCAACAGACCAGACACACGCTGCAGGTGAAACACATGGCTCTGTCGTCACCTGTGGAGGCGGGCTGGAGACACAGCAGTCAGGTTAGGATGATTTACACGTCATCTTCTGGACATTGGCAACAATGAGGACCTCTCTCTTTGGTTTCCTGCTGCACACATTATTTTATTCATGCTGGCTTTATACACCCTCCCTCTGTCTGCAAATCCTGCCTCCACCTGGGGGGCATCACTAGAATTGGGATTATTTTATGTTTCACCACCAAAGTTATTCTTCATTTAACAATTTTAAAACATGGCCCAAGCTTTTCAGCCTCTCCTTGTTGGTTGGTACGTAGGAAGAGCACTGGAGTCCCTGACCCCCCTCCATCAGGGGCGTTGGGGGACATGTGATGACCACAGTCTGGTCTAAAGTGTACATCTGCCCCCCCCCGTGTGTCCCTGCGTCTGCCGTGTCCTCCTGAACACAACACGCTGCAGCTTGAGTAGAAGAGTTTTCCCCTGGGGAGACTGAATCCCTTCAGAGGTGCTGCTGCTTCATAATGCCTCCTACTCTACTAGTCTGGCGACTCCAGCAGCTACTCTAGAGGCCTGTGGAGCCCCACCGGACGGTGCCCCCAGCATCCTCGAGGTGAGTCGACCCACCTGGTGGTAGAAGCCCGCCTGTGCCATTGGATCAGGCTGAGCCCACCTGTAGCCTGCATGGGGCCAAGAGGTAAACGTCTCCCTCCTGTTGGCCTCGCTGTACATCAACGATCTAGAGAAAACACAAATATGTCTCCATGACTTTATGTGCGACCCACACATGTTGTGGGACAGGTAAGGAGATGAACACCCTGTTGGGTTTCCTCACCTATCTACAGAGCGTCCAGGGCCCACGCCGAGCTCTGGCCTGGTGCTGGACAGGAGGTACGACAGCCTGTCCAAAATGGATGAAGCTACAGACAAGGCAGCAACATTCTGGTTAATCTTCTTGAGCTCGGTGACAATGGCATTGGCCACCAGCTTCATAATTTGGTGGGGGAGATGGAAGGTCACTGTTGCCCACTGAAAGAGAACATACGGATAATTAGAGAAGCAAAGAAAGAATCCAGATGAACTTTGGCTCAGAGATATCCCATAAAGCAGGTAGTTAATGCACAGGTGTACTTATTCATAGTGAATATAAAAGCATTCTGCCTTTTCATGCTCCCACTTTGTTGCTTTTAAACACCAACGTCAGTAAAATTTGGGGGTTTTTTTCCCCCAAGAATTTGCAAAATCTGCAGGACAAGACAAGAACACAGCAGCCATCGAACATCTGCAGGAGCTCAGGACGAGACTTCAAATTCCAGCAGGAAACAGCTGTTCAGCTTTATTCTCTTGGTCCACTGTCATCAACGTCATCAGAGGCCGTTTGGAGCAAATATGAAATTGTGAGAGAACCGGACCAAAACGTGACCCTGGCTGAGTGGGGGCTAATGGAGAAGTGGCTCGGTACGAGGGGCTCCATTTGTCAGGTGTGTCAGTAACCATGTACACTCCAGCAGGGGCTGGCAGGTTTACCTTGGCCACTTTGTGGTTTGCTGCAGTCTCATGTGAGGTATTCTTGAGGCCATCTTTCAGCTGGCTGAGGAACACATCATAGCCCTCCGTACTGGAAATGTCAATCTTTTCCAGGCAGGTTGACAATATCTGCTGGGCCTGAAACATAAAGGTTCTGTTCAATATAACCTGGAGAAACATTCAGAAACACAAGCAAGTCAGCAATTCTCACCATTTCATCACAATTAAAAAAAAAATCAAATGAAATTCAAGATATGATTGTCTAAGGAGCAGAATAGAGCCACTCCTCTGTGGTCACATGTTCCTACGAGGGCCAACATGGTGGCCCATGAAGCCCTTATTATTGCTTCTGATCAGAGATCTTCATCCCCACTGGCCCTAACCCTAGCCATGTTTACATGGACACAATTATTCAGAGTGAATAGCAATGAATGCCTCATGCAACATTGCAGGAGAAGTGGAAGCTGCTGCTGTCGCCGCTCAATTAGAGGGAAAACTCTCTGGGTGCAGCCTCCCCTGGGTGCAGCCTCCCCTGGGTGCAGCCTCCCATGGGTGCAGCCTCCCATGGGTGCAGCCTCCCCTGGGTGCAGCCTCCCATGGGTGCAGCCTCCCCTGGGTGCAGCCTCCCATGGGTGCAGCCTCCCCTGGGTGCAGCCTCCCATGGGTGCAGCCTCCCCTGGTGCAGCCTCCCCTGGGTGCAGCCTCCCCTGGGTGCAGCCTCCCCTGGTGCAGCCTCCCCTGGGTGCAGCCTCCCCTGGTGCAGCCTCCTCTGGGTGCAGCCTCCCCTGGTGCAGCCTCCCCTGGGTGCAGCCTCCCCTGGGTGCAGCCTCCCCTGGTGCAGCCTCCCCTGGAGCAGCCTCCCCTGGGTGCAGCCTCCCCTGGTGCAGCCTCCTCTGGGTGCAGCCTCCCCTGGGTGCAGCCTCCCCTGGGTGCAGCCTCCCCTGGTGCAGCCTCCCCTGGGTGCAGCCTCCCCTGGTGCAGCCTCCAGGCTACTGCCCCCAGGGGTAAACAGCGGTACTCTGGACGGCAGGTCTCATCGCTGTAGCCAGCCTGACCCACTGATGACTGAACCCAAGCCCTTCTTACCTCGGTGACGGGCAGCTCCAGGTGAACCAAATCCTCAGCCTTGCCCACGGGGGGCTGGAGAGCAGTGTCCAGCAGCAGGATGCCGTTGAGGTCCTTCCTACACCCGACTGCGTAGTCATCCACAAAAAGCACCTTGTCCACGGTGGGAACGTACTGACACCTGATGCGACCGCCAGGTTTAGCTGTGAACAAGGAATGAAACACAAGCTAATATTTACGTTACAGCCCTCTTTTTCTAGATGAAATAGTTCCTCTCTAACGCCAAAAGGCAGGCTGAGACTGAAAGAGACACATTTCATGTTGATTCTGGTGTAAAATAGAAGGAAAATGTAGAACACAAGCAGCGCAGGTTGGAAGCAGAGCAGGTTGTATAGACAGCATACGCTCTACATACACTCTATACACTCTATACACACTATACACCCTATACACACTATACACCCTATACACACTATACACCCTATACACCCTATACACACCCTATACACCCTATACACCCTATACACCCTATACACTCTATACACCCTATACACCCTATACACCCTATACACACTATACACACTATACACTCTATACACCCTATACACACTATACACACTATACACACTATACACCCTATACACACTATACACCCTATACACACTATACACACTATACACACTATACACACTATACACACTATACACCCTATACACCCTATACACACTATACACCCTATACACCCTATACACTATATGATCTATAGACGAAATACACCCACATCCTGGTCTGGCTGTGGTGCGAACACCAACACATGAGAGGGGAGGCTGATCACTGCTGGGGAGGGCAGGAAGCAGCCTACAGGAGGAGGGTCAGTGGTGGGGAGGAAGTCCCCTACAGGAGGAGGGTCAGTGGTGGGGAGGGTCACCTACAGGAGGAGGGTCAGTGGTGGGGAGGAAGTCCCCTACAGGAGGAGGGTCAGTGGTGGGGAGGGTCACCTACAGGAGGAGGGTCAGTGGTGGGGAGGAAGTCCCCTACAGGAGGAGGGTCAGTGGTGGGGAGGGTCACCTACAGGAGGAGGGTCAGTGGTGGGGAGGAAGTCCCCTACATGAGGAGGGTCAGTGGTGGGGAGGAAGCAGCCTACAGGAGGAGGGTCAGTGGTGGGGAGGAAGTCCCCTACATGAGGAGGGTCAGTGGTGGGGAGGAAGCAGCCTACAGGAGGAGGGTCAGTGGTGGGGAGGAAGCAGCCTACAGGAGGAGGGTCAGTGGTGGGGAGGAAGCAGCCTACAGGAGGAGGGTCAGTGGTGGGGAGGAAGCAGCCTACAGGAGGAGGGTCAGGGGTGGGGAGGAAGCAGCCTACAGGAGGAGGGTCAGTGGTGGGGAGGAAGTCCCCTACAGGAGGAGGGTCACTGGTGGGGAGGAAGTCCCCTACAGGAGGAGGGTCAGTGGTGGGGAGGAAGCAGCCTACAGGAGGAGGGTCAGTGGTGGGGAGGAAGCAGCCTACAGGAGGAGGGTCAGTGGTGGGGAGGAAGCAGCCTACAGGAGGAGGGTGGCCAATGGGGCCATTGAGGGAGAACAAGCTGCTGAAAGAAGCTCAAACACAGCTAAGACAGTGGAGGTCATGGTTGGCTTCAGAAAGGAGCCGGGACCTTGAGCCAAATTCATCCAAGGGCTTGAAGGAACAAGCTCGGCAACATCAGCAAGGACATCACGTTGACTGTCAACACTGCCCAGCAGGACTGTTGGACCTTCTACCCTCAGACTGGAGGTACCACAGGAGTCCACAACGGCAGCGTCCTCTAACAACAATCCGGCTGATGGTGCACTATGCTCCTTTTAAATACTTAAGACCTATTTTTATCCATGTTGTGGTTATCAAAGAAAGAACGTTGTTGCCCATGGAAACATGTAAACTGGGTAACAGAAATGAGAGGGGACCCCACCAGTGGGGGGGGGGGGGTCAGTGGGCCAGTGCATTATATCTGCAGAAGTCAGCAGGGATGGTCCTGAAGTTAGAAGCTATGGTCTGATTGACCATCAAAGATAATAAATGGAAGCCACTGAGAACATGAGCAGGCAACAAAGCCAAGTCAGGGGAGGAGGAAGCCTGAGCACGCACTGTTGACATCTGTCGGTTTTTAATTTATTTATTCTACGGGACTTTCTCACCCATTCAGAAACCCTTCAGTTCATATGTGATACATACTGTTCCTGTGAAGTGATTGATTTTATAACGTGAGATGAACTCAGAATAAAAGCTTTAAACATGGGCCTTGGTGGAGCACAGACAGGTACGCAGTGGTGTGTGCATGCAGAGCCAAGAGGGGAGTGTTTTAAATACTACAGCTTCATTACAAGGGCCCAACCACTCCAGCTCGGCCCAAATCCTCCCACCGACGACCTCCTCGTGACTGTCGTGTCACTGTTGTGTCGACCGAAGCGGCGTCGGCTCCCGGCGGCGTGGAGCCGCAGGAAGGTGACGCCAGACTCGGGCTGTGGTGAAATCCTTTTGAATGGGCAAGCTTTGCTCGTGGCGTGCCAACACAGCCAAAAGGCGTGAAGACAAGTCAGGCTTTGATTGATTCGGAATCTCAGATTTATTTTTTCTTTCATTAAAAAAAAGAAAAAAAAAGAAAACGACATTGTGTCAGATGTCAGCTGAACAATTTTCCACATTTCTGCCATTTTAGAGCCAAATACTCCTGCATCCATAAGGGGACTGACAGGCTGAAAACTACCAGCAGAGTTTCGAGGAGCCGCCAGCCATTAGGCATAAAAACGTGCTGATACGCTTTTAGTTTCTGTTCTGCCTTCCTGTGATCCGCATCCAGGACTTGTTAAACGTGACCCTCTCCCAGCTGTTAGACAGAGCAGCAGGAACGTGTGATGGGACAGGTGTTCCAACATTAGCCGTCCTCTGCACCGCTGGATGAGCCGACAGCCTGGGGGATCAGCAGCCACCTCGCCAACATCACGGCTGGGTGACACAACAGCCCCACAGGGTGACACTTTATCGCCCCTCGCTACAACACACTGCCGTCAACGCCGCCCGGCTAACTTTGGCTAGCGCCGAGCTAGCTTCTAAAAGAGCCGGTTCTAAAAGAGCCGCTTCTGGGTCCACAAACAGTGGACGCACAAAGACCTGGACGTGGTGGAAGGTTACAGATCCAGCGTCTGATACTGATTCAGCAGCCCCGGGAGGACTGTGCGGCTAAACCCAGCAGGCCCAGCACAAGTTGCAGGGTAGCTCCCGTCTGCTAGCGGGGCTGGACTGTTGTCAGCGGTAGTTGACAACTTAAAGCCTGACAGTTAAAACCGGAACGCGGTGTTTCAAACGTTGGCGACGGGCCGCGGGTCCTCACCGTGTAAAGCAGACGCCTGGAGAATCGCCCCCGAAGTACCGTCGACCACTTTAATACTGCCGCGGCTGGTCACGGCCAGGATAGCGTTCAGGGCCGGGTGGTAGGAGAGGCTCCGCAGGCCCTCCTCGTCGCAACGCAGGCAGCCGTCTCTCAGCACAATCCAGTCGGAGGAGCCAAACGAGCAGGAGCCCGGCGAGGCCGCGGCCGCCATCTTTCTTGGTTTGCCTTCCCGTCTGCAATTTTTGGGGATGCGATGACACACGTAATGCTGGTAAGTGTCTGAGACGAACTATTAGCTGTCTGCCACCGCCGACTTCTTCCGCGGCCGCTTCTCTTCCGCCCGTGTGCGCAGCAGGAGCTATTCACCATTCACGCAGCAGGAACTCCAGGCAGCCCGATCTGTCACTCACACGTAGGTAAACGGAGCTGGCGTAGCGCCGCCAACTCTCGCGAGAACACCCGGGCGGCGCTCGCTGGGGACGGGCATGACGTCACAGGAGCCAGGGGTGACAGGAGGCCTTTGAAAGATCCAGACTCCCTAGTTTCTATTTTCCAGTCGGAATTCTGTCGTGACTACCGGTCACACAGATTCACGCCTTTTGTTGTTTTGTATACGGAGGCTGTTGTCAGTTTTCCGGTTGTTGTTGCAGCACTAAATGCTACAGAAATGAGACATGGAACTTCTCATAAGACTCATGAAACCACTACAGTTGCACCCAAGACAGAAATTCACGTTAAACTTCTGACGCTATAAATACCTTACCGCATTATTCTGCGTAGGGGGCGCTAGAGTGCATAAATGACAATATTTGTAGGCTTAATTATAAAACATAATGCCAAGAGGCCTCAGCAAGGAAACTTTGGGAAACCCTGGCATATTATGGACACATCTTATCAGGGGTACAGGACGTCTAGCAATCCAGGGGAAAAAAACAGAATTTCATTCATTTATTAATCTCCAAAGGGAGGGAAACGGTTTATTATTACATCATTATTATTTGCTCCATAGAAAGTCCAAAATTCCATACACTAGCTACAGCAGACACAAGCATATGCAGCGTATTTCCATGCATACAAATACAAAAAGCAGGTGGAATATTAACGAAACCGTTGAGGAGCGCCCCTCCAACATCAGCCTCCTCTGCTGATGGAGTCCGGCTGCTGAAACTCTGGGAAGATAATAATAAAGATACCGAGATCCCGAAGAACACACGGCTTCGTGTGAAATGAGACGTGCACACGTGCAAGAACATGGTGCAGAGGGCTTCTCCACCTGCTGCCCCCGCCCTCACCGGGTCTACCCCAGCATCATCAGACATCCTCATGTCTCCGGTCGTCATCCTTCTCTTTCCTTCTAGACAACATGAGCCTGTGGACTACAGAAGACCCCCACACGAGCCCCGTGGGACCCTGAGGTGGGCCCTCATTCAGGGGGGAGCTGCCTTCAGCCGTCTCTCCTCTCGTTCTCTCAGACACGATCGCTTCGTTCCCTCACCAGTGTCCTGCTGTGTTTACATCTATTCACACCCACATTAATCTATATTAACCTCGAGGCATCAGTGATCTTGAATGTAGCATCAACTGTTCCTGACTCTTTGGGTTCATGAGCCAATTAAAAGCTTTTGTTGTGGGGATATTCCATTTCTAGTCAGAATAAGACACAGAACCTTGGCTGAAGACCTCCTATTTGTGACTGACAGAACCCTGGAGATCAGCCGGATCCCACCTCCAGGATCAACCTTTGATGTTTTCCACTGCTGCTTTATTCATACATCCATAATGATCATTTTATACCTTATATAATGAGTCAGGAAATGACACACAGCAAATATTTAATCCTTTTAATGGTATTACTCTTAAACCTTTGACAAACAGATCACAAGGGTAGTAAAAAAGCAATCGTATTGGTTAGAAAGTGTAAGATAACCAACTTCCCAAATCTATAATGTCATGGCACATTAAACTGCACAAACCAAAGCTTTTTTTTTCTACCTTTTCATTCTGTGCGGAAAACATTAAACGTAACATTTTAAACCTAATGCTCTTTTAAAAACAACAGCTCGAAAACATATCTCCTGCTTTAATGAACTGGTTAAATGAGAAGATTCAGAAGGATCCATATGCATCCGGATTTTATTAAAGAATGAAATGGGGGGGTAGTTGCAACATCCATAGGGCCCAAATTACAAGAGAGCTGCGTGTGATCATTATTAATTACAGCATTGTTATTGTTGTCACGTGAATCATCAGAACTGTAACAACTGTGATGATGATGATGATGATGATGATGATGATGCTGATGAGGAGGAGGAGGAGGAGGACAATAATGTGCTCTGGTTCCTCCCCTGATGCCCACACCAACATCAGCACCGAGCAGCTCACACACCAGTATATAACGACAGGAAGTAAATATACAAAAGGAAAACAGGATAAATAAGGAGGGGCTTTTTGGTCTTAAATTCGTCTCCAACCAGCAGCGAAGCGGCGCTGTAAGCAGCCCAGAAGACTCCAAAGAGCTGGAAGATAAGATCAGGGCTATTAATACTAAAGAACCACAATAACAAGTGAATAACACGCCCACTCACTTTGATCACTGTGGAAACTATCTCAAACTCGCCGATCACCAGGAGGAGAGGAGCGATGAGGATGAGAGGAAGAAGAGAATATCCAATCACTCCAAGGACCTGCCCGAAGGAGACCTGTTCAGGAGAGAGCACTGTGAGAACCTGAGGTCCGAGGCTGTCACCTGGGCCAGCTCACACACACACATCTACATCCTCGAGCCTCGTTAGGCTTTCTCCTGGGGACAGCAGAACCAAAGACCCTCTGGACACAGGGGGGTGATCGGCTTTATCTGCTCTGCACCCACGCGGGAGACACGCCGCTGGTCCTCCTCAAACTCTTGTGTCTGATTCCAAATGTGCAAAGGGTTTAAAATGTGTGGTGTAGCTGAAGCCTCTGAACCAATCACACTCATTCGCTCTGACGTGTAAACCCAGTTTAAAATGATGGTCACAGCAGCTCAAAGGACAGAAACGCTCTTCAAACAGCAAACGGCTCTACTTACCTCACCACCAAGAACACGAGCCAGCAGAAAGATGGTCAGCGATCCAAATATCCAGATGGTGATGATCCAGGAAACAACCTGGAGACAAACTGAACCATTAATATAGCCACAGCTAGACTGGCCACAACTAGACTGGGCACAGCTAGACTGGACACAACTAGACTGGACACAGCTAGACTGGACACAACTAGACTGGACACAACTAGACTGGACACAACTAGACTGGCCACAGCTAGACTGGACACAGCTAGACTGGACACAACTAGACTGGCCACAGCTAGACTGGACACAACTAGAGTGGACACAACTAGACTGGACACAGCTAGACTGGCCACAGCTAGACTGGCCACAGCTAGACTGGACACAGCTAGACTGGCCACAGCTAGACTGGACACAGCTAGACTGGGCACAGCTAGACTGGACACAGCTAGCCTGGACACAGCTAGACTGGACACAACTAGACTGGCCACAACTAGACTGGGCACACCTAGACTGGACACAGCTAGACTGGGCACAACTAGACTGGGCACAGCTAGACTGGACACAACTAGCCTGGACACAGCTAGACTGGACACAGCTAGACTGGACACAACTAGACCGGCCACAGCTAGACTGGACACAACTAGACTGGACACAACTAGACTGGACACAGCTAGACTGGACACAGCTAGACTGGACACAACTAGACTGGACACAACTAGACTGGATACAGCTAGACTGGCCACAACTAGACTGGACACAACTAGACTGGACACAGCTAGACTGGCCACAGCTAGACTGGACACAGCTAGACTGGACACAGCTAGACTGGCCACAACTAGACTGGACACAACTAGACTGGACACAGCTAGACTGGACACAGCTAGACTGGACACAACTAGACTGGACACAGCTAGACTGGACACAACTAGACTGGACACAGCTAGACTGGATACAGCTAGACTGGACACAACTAGACTGGACACAACTAGACTGGACACAGCTAGACTGGGCACAGCTAGACTGGACACAGCTAGACTGGACACAGCTAGACTGGACACAACTAGACTGGCCACAGCTAGACTGGCCACAGCTAGACTGGCCACAACTAGACTGGACACAGCTAGACTGGACACAACTAGACTGGCCACAGCTAGACTGGACACAGCTAGACTGGACACAACTAGACTGGCCACAGCTAGACTGGCCACAACTAGACCGGGCACAACTAGACCGGCCACAACTAGACTGGGCACAGCTAGACTGGCCACAGCTAGACTGGACACAGCTAGACTGGACACAGCTAGACTGGACACAACTAGACTGGACACAGCTAGACTGGCCACAACTAGACCGGGCACAACTAGACCGGCCACAACTAGACCGGACACAGCTAGACTGGGCACAGCTAGACTGGACACAACTAGACTGGACACAGCTAGACTGGCCACAGCTAGACTGGACACAACTAGACTGGGCACAGCTAGACTGGACACAGCTAGACTGGTCACAACTAGACTGGTCACAGCTAGACTGGCCACAACTAGACTGGACACAACTAGACTGGACACAACTAGCCTGGACACAGCTAGACTGGACACAACTAGACTGGACACAGCTAGACTGGACACAGCTAGACTGGGCACAACTAGACTGGACACAGCTAGACTGGACACAGCTAGACTGGACACAACTAGACTGGCCACAACTAGCCTGGCCACAACTAGCCTGGACACAGCTAGACTGGACACAGCTAGACTGGCCACAACTAGACTGGACACAACTAGACTGGAATGAACTGGACTAGTTTGGCCCAAACTAAACTAGGCTGGACTAAACTAGGCTGGACTAAACTAGGCTGGACTGGTGGAGAAGCTCAACAGTGAACATAAAGACTTTCAGAGTGAAACCGTAGGAGCTCATTTTGAATCAGACACCACTTGAAGCTAAATTTAAATAAAGATCTTACTGTCAGGTATTTATGAAACTGTGCATTTAGACTCAATCCACGGTGACGACAGTATTCACCCTCCTCGCAGCCAACCTGAATAATTCACATGTATTGCACCCAAAGGTGGTCCTCAAAAGAAATGTCCAAATAATTCCCTTCTGATGATGAAATAAAATGGACTGAAGCCAATTAACACAGTAATGTCATTACATGCTAGTAAATGAGCTGAAGCTGCTGAAACAGAGATACTGTTCTACATGTTTCTAGCCAAGGTGACTGTGATTTATATAAGAGGGAATCCTCTGTGCACCACTAGAGGGAGGCTGTGTCCCACCTGTGGGACGTCTTCTGTCCAAACCACAGGGAAGGAAGTTGTAGGACATTAAACAATAGGAGACAGGAGAGCAGGAGGTAGGTGGGGGTTACTCTATACTAGGTGCCTCTCCATTGAGTGATGAGAGCATCAGTGGTTGTTTCTGCAGCACTTATAACCACACAGGACACAAACTCTAACTTTGCACATGTATTTGCAGCGTAGCAGCAGCGTGCGTGTAAAGGTGTCCATACCCTGAACTGTCCATAGATGGAGACCATGGAGAAAAGCAGCACAACAGCTAGAGGGCCCCAAAAGTCTGGATTGTCTCGGACAACCTGCCGGTTATAACCCAACGATGGCATTGGCATTAACACGCATCGAATCTTGTAATAGATGTCCTTCAGGTCGATGTCCAGCTCCTCCCTAGTCGTACAGAGAAACCACAAGGATGAGAGAACAGTGGTATTAACGGAGCAGGTATGGACAGCCTCAAACCGCAGGAAAAACGTTAGAGGAGCAGAACAGCCGTCATTTTTAGCAGCTTTTTATCCCCCCACACGTGTTGAACCCTGCTAATTTATACATGATATGGAACTAACATATTCTTGAAGCTTTTTGAAGAAAATCAATCTTGAAAACACTCTTGAAGACTGGGTGGACACACAGAGCAGACGGCCGAGGTGTTTCCAGGGTTTCTGCATAAATATCTCATGTTAACTCTTAAGAGCACGTCTACCAATGGGGGCATATATAAGGAGACTCCAGGCCTGGGGGCCACCAAGTCTTGCCTACGGGATTTTTCTGGCTTCATTTACGTTTAATAAAGAAGAAACTTCATGATGTTCACCTCAGGTTGTGTTTGCCTATTAAGGTCCATGAATACCAAGATGATGTATTGTTGAATTCTAAGTGCACACTTCCTTTTAAACACAAATGTGCATGAACACCTGTTTCATTTCTGTTACGGACACTCACAGAAGAGGCTTGTTTTCTTCAGCATCGTCCTCTTCCACCTCCAGCAGCCAGCCGTACCCTCTCTGCCTCAGGAAGGTGGTTGCATATGGGTCTTTCCCGCCATCCGTGCCCATGTTGAGTTTAATGTCCTGTGCACTGATGGAGCCACTGAGCTCTGTGGCAGAAGACCAGACAAGTCATCGTACACACAGTTGTTTTTAAAGATTCATCCTGCCTCCTTTCACAGCATCACCAGGGCTGTTTGGGTACCATTCTGTGTGTTGCAGAGGTTAGTGCTGCTCTTTTGTGGTATTACACCTTCACCTGGCAGCCTAACGAAAACGTGCACGTGAGGTAAAGGGTGTCTAAGCCAAGCTTTTATGCTGTATTATCACTACTCGTATATTGTTTAGGTGCCACTAGTGTTCTTTTCCAGAACACAAGTTACATCATGATTACATGTGACACAACTCATTCACCGTTTTAAACTAAAGGCCTTTAGTGGCTGGACGGGACGGGTAACAAGTCTGGGATAGCCCGAGTACTGGAAGGTAATAATGCAAATAAACGATGTAAACAGGAAACCTAGTTATATTGGAGAAATTATATGGTGCAACCTTTTACAAAGCTGCCTCTGCAACAGCGTGTTTCTTTTAACTTGCAGTAGAACATGTCAAATTGCTGCCAGATTAGAATGACTGTAGTTTGTTTTAGTGAAATCCTGACACGTCCACATATAGCTAATGCATTAGCATTAGCCTCTCTAGGGCCTGTAATATCAGCTAAAGGAACCTACCTTCAGCCTCCGCAGAGGAGACAAAAGTGAAATCTCCGTTGGAAGGAGGGAACTGCATATTTTTATATTGTTGCTAACCAGACATCGGATATATTTTCTTTAGAAAAAGATACTTATATTAACTTTCTCTCATAAATCCCAGGAAACGTAAACAACGCCATCACAGATCACAGAAGCGCTTCCGTCCGGAAACCGGAAGTGTAGCGGGGTGACACCACCAAAATAAAACTTCCTGGTCATCATAAATCATCCGCCTCGGGTTTTCTTTCCGGGGGGCGGGGAGTTGTAGTAACACAAGAATTAAATTACATTAACAGTCATTCAACTTTCTTTATTAAATGTATTTTCCCGTTACATAAATGTTGATATTTTTTTAATATACAAACTGTTTTAATCAAACATCAAAGCAGTTCTAATGATCCCAGTCTTGGTTACTTCATCCGCACCATGAACCAGGTGGTGTAGTCGTGTTCGCCATGCAGAACAGCTAGCAGGCGCGTTCATCAACATCTTTGACACATGAGTGCTCTAGTCTATAGTCCGTACATGTCTGGAAATAAATAATGACCATCCCTGTCTCCAAGAAGTCCTGACTCTGAGCAGATAGTGAAACTTCATCACCTCCGTGCTCCCTCATTCCTCGCAACCCCAGTTTCCTTACAGAACAAACGGCTCCACCGGCAACAGCGTCGGCCTCCATATCTCACTCTCCCGCCCAGATTACAAGGATGCACATGTGAGAATGCTTTTTAGGAGTGATTAAGTCCAGCATCAAAGTGGAAACAGTGGAGAGAGGTAAGAGAACCACTTGCAGTTGATCTTTAATTGCACATTTACTTTTTATTTCCAGTTTTTACCGTCACTTGTTATGTTTAGGTTTGTGTTTAACACCTGATTATTTCATTGCCAGGGATTACTGCTGTAATTATTGTGAATGACCATAAACACTGTGGAGCTATGGAATGCCCCCAAGTAATGACAGGAGCGTGAATGGTGCAGCATAAGAGTAAAGAGCTTTGAGCAGCGCATCCTGTCACAGTGTCTCAGCATTGGAGCAGCCACAAGTCCGTGGTGTCAAGAGTGCATCAGCAGCATTGACAGCAGCAGAAGGAGCGTTCCAGCAGTGTGTTCCAGTCCTCTCACCTGAAGATGGGGAATGTTCCAGTGTTGTGTGCAGACATTTCACCAGTGTCAGTGAAACCATCTGCAGTAACAGCAGCATAAATGGATCAGTGGTTTGAAACTGCAGCTTTTGTTCTGGAGCCCCACAGGTGCAATGGTCTACAGTACATCATTTATTTCTGGTCCCACAGCTATTAGTTTTGGAGTTGGGTTTTTTTTTTAAGTATGTTAAACAAAATTTGCATTAAGATGCTCTGAGGTTTGAAGTAGAAGTGTTTGGTGATCATTTTTTTTCTGCTTAGTGCTGTCAGTTGTATGGAATAATATCAAATCCTTCAGTAAATCCAGTTCACCTGTTTCAACGAGGGTTAAGGGGGAAACAGCGTTACCGTAAGTTCGCAATGAGCCGCGCACTCAAAACGAAAAGAGTTCCCTTTTTTCTTTTTATCGGGTCACTTGAACATTGGAACGAGCGAACCTGTTATACGTGGGTTACGTGGGTTACCAGGCCGGGATGTGGGTTACCAGGCCGGGATGAGCAGACATCCCCGACATTTCTCGGACATTTCTACATGTTTATGTGGCTCCAGGCCCCCTGACCAGGTTAAAGCGGTAGACGAGGGCGGGGGCGGGGATTGTTGGGGCTCTGCGGGCAGCGGTTAATGAAACCATCTCTGATTGGCTAAAGCACTCCGACTCTGACCAATAGAAACACTCCTTCCTGAAGCATCTTTTTACCGCTAAAACTAAACCTTTTCTTTCCCAGTGACAGTTCGGAGTTAAAGCAGCAACAAAGATGTAAGTTAAATTCCGTTTTTGCTTCGACTTGTTTAGTCACGCTGACGTTAGGTTAGCGTTTTTAGGAAACCTGACTTGATTTACACTATTTGGACGAGGGAGTGTGTGAAATATGCTTTAACGTTCTGACTCTATCCAGGAAACACGCAGGTTTATGCACATAAACGCAGGTTTATGTGCATAAACCTACGTGTTTGAGCCCTGGGTTATATTGGGTGGCACATAAAGATGTCTTTCTATTTGCGAACTTGGCCTAATAATTGTGTAGTGTTGTGTGTTAGAATAGCTCTCTGACGGCTGTTAGATCGGGCGTTATTGAAGGAGCAACGCGGTTTTTCTGGATTCTAATGTAATACGATGGTGGTGGTCCCCTCCTAAAATATAAATACACTTAACTGGTCACTGTAAACTATCTGTGCACACATAGGTTGCTACTAAAATCAAACCTCTTTAATTTGACTATAATCAGAACCCACTTCACAATCATTTATGTAAACAGGGTTCACAGGGTCAAAGGTCCATGTGTTACAGTGATCAGTAATAAGGGAGCCGGGGGGTGCCGATGAGCCCTGGGGCACCTTTCACACTCCTCTGGGCCTGGAATCATGCCCCCTGGACCACCGCACCATTTGTGGGACACGTTTGACCGCTGCTCCCAAGCAACAACCGATATCATCATCATGTCTTGTGGCTGCGCATGAAACGATGGACATGATGCTAATTATTCTAGAATTTAATGAGTACAGACGTAGTAGTCAAACAAATGTCCACTCAGCTATTGCGTTCATTAACCTGCTATTGGGACCTAAAACTAGCAGCTTAAGCAGCCATAAACAGGATGATAGAGTCGATTAAAAGCAACCCCACATTAGAATTATTTAACATCAGTCGTGTGTCTTCCTCAGTTCTTTGGTCATTTATTTCCTGTTGGGCAGCTCTACTGTAATGGATGATGAGCACGTATGCGCTTCCAGAGTTGTGGATTTATTCATTTCACCCCAAAAAGCTTGATTGGCGAATGAATTAACCATTTTTCCTTTTCCTTCTCCTTCAAACAGCTCCAGAATCTGGGTGGCTGAGACGGGTCAAATGGGAATCCCCGGCCTTCTGCAGTTCATTAAAGATGCAGCAGAGCCCATCAGCATCAGAAAATATAAAGGCCAGACTGTGGCAGTGGACACCTACTGTTGGCTGCATAAAGGGGCCTTTTCATGTGCTGAGAAGCTCGCTAAAGGAGAACCAACCGATCAGTAACTACCCTTATTCTCTAGTCGGAAATGTCTGTTGTCTCACTTGTTAAGGGACGTGTTAAGGGACCAAATGTCTCACGTGTTAAGGGACCAAATGTCTCACGTGTTAAGGGACCAAATGTCTCACGTGTTAAGGGACCAAATGTCTCACGTGTTAAGGGACCAGCCACAAGACTTTGCTTTTAGAAGTAGAATCAACTCCTTAGAGCTCACTGCTGGTTGGTCACCTGCTTGTGCTGCAGGATAATCATGCTCCTCTCTTCCAACCCAGGTATGTGTGGTATTGCATGAGATTTGTGGAGATGCTGCTGACCTTCAGAATCAAACCCATTTTGGTGTTTGATGGACGTAATTTGCCTTCAAAACAAGAGGTCGAGAGGGCTCGGAGAGAGTGAGTATTGACAACACACGCATCATTCTGCAGTTTCTACAGATCCTCAGTCCAAGAGGAGCTTTTGGGCAGGTTCACGTCTCTTTTGTGACATTGAGCAAATGTTTCTCTATGACAATTGTGTCTAAAAGCACCTTTCTGTCTAAGGAGTGTGTGTTAGACTTCCATGAAAAATAACAGTAGCATGGGTGCAAACCTTAAGGTCAGACTTGAACCAACAACCTTTGAGTTATCCCCTTTGAATGAAATGTACGGTCTGTAGGCGCAGAACGTCCAACCTTCAGAAAGGGCGCCAACTTTTACGTGAAGGCAAAGTATCGGAGGCCAGAGACTGTTTCACCCGCAGCGTGAGCATCACCCCCGCCATGGCTCACAACCTGATGAAGGTGGTAACTCTGGAGGCCTTTGGCCTGACTTAGTCTGCTATCGTACTTCCATCTTAGCTTCTGCCTAATACAGGCTCAGATGTGGTGACATCAAACTGTTGTCTGTTGTCTGCTCCAGGCTGCCAGGGCAAGAGGGGTGGACTGTATTGTGGCTCCATATGAAGCTGATGCTCAGCTGGCATACCTCACTAAATGGCATCTGGCCCAGGCCGTCATTACAGAAGATTCGGATCTCCTGGCATTCGGTTGCAAAAAGGTAGCTGATGCTGCAGGTTGGGCCCAGAAACTCAGCCGTTAAGGACCAGATGGCTCTGAAGCCTTCTGGACATGTAACACTCGTATACATTAGCAGCCGCTAACTGTGTTCCTTCTGATTTCTGGCTAAGATCTCTCTGAAAGATGCTTATTTTCTGTTTATCTAGATGCCTTCCTCTCTTTTGTGTCCCCAAGGACGCAGCTGTTGTTCTCCTTGTATGTTTGGCCTCAGCACCCATCACGATGCCTTGTCCTAATGACTTTCCCTTTTGGCTGTTTCTGACAACAATCTCACCATACGCAGCAAAGGCTGCCCAAAAGCACGGCAAAATGGAATCAACTCCCCCAAAGTAAAGTAAAGATCGGGCTATTGATGAACGTTAACTTACCTCAATGTTGCAGGTGATCCTTAAAATGGACAAACACGGAAATGGCCTGGAAATAGACCAGAATAACCTGGGCCGCTGCCGCGCTCTGGGCAACATTTTTACTGAGGAAAAGTTCCGGCACATGTGCATCCTGTCTGGCTGCGACTATCTGCCCTCCCTGCACGGCATTGGGCTGGGGAAGGCCTGCAAGCTGCTGCGACTGGCCAAAGAGCCTGACATTACAAAGGTGAGTTCAGCCTCTCCATGCTGACCTTTCTGAACGTATGGAGGGATTTTCTGTGCACTATGGAGCATTTTAGAGCAACCTAGCGGGCAGAAGGGCGTCCAGCCCCTAGCCACAGGTCAGGGGAGGCTAAGGGGTTTAACTCCTGACGGCTCAGGGGCAGCATGACTGCAGACGCCCCAACAGCCCCTCTGACAGCTCCACATCTCACAGTCACTGGTGATGTCAGGGAGGCTACTGGGACCCCAGTGACTGGGCCGTTTAAAGGATTAGTTTGCATTTAAAAGTATATTTCCACCAATATCTATGGAGATTTGTCTGAACTGATCGCAGCAGCGCGTTCTCAGGCTCCTGTTTGCTCCTGTTTTTGCCCAGGTGATCAGAAAGATGGCTCAGTACTTAAAGATGAACCTGCTCATCCCTGAGCAGTACATCGAAGGCTTCACCAGAGCCAACAACACCTTCCTTTACCAGTTGGTGTTTGATCCCGTCAGCAGGAAGGTTGTGCCCCTCAACCCATACCCAGACCACATCAGTGGGGACACGCTCACCTATGCTGGAAGGTAAAAACGCTGCTTTGGTTGCTACGTTAATGTCGGCTGTCCTCGATTTGTCCGTTTCAATTTTGTACTCTTGGATTCATCTTGCAGTCATTTTGGAGAAGAGATTGAGCTCCAGCTGGCAATGGGAAACCTTGACATCGAAACCCTGGAGAGAATAGATGATTTTAATCCAGACAAATCCATCACAAAGGTCCAAAACCCTCCGAAATATCAACAGCTGGTTCTAAAGAACAACTGACCTTTCTGTGAATGTCTTCTCAGGCTTCTAAAGGCAAAAGTCACAGCTGGAAAGAATCATGTGCCTCCACTGGGCCGAGTATCTGGAGCAGAGACTTCAGCACAACGCACCCATCAGAACTGGGTTCAAAATCAGCAGCCGCTTCTCCAGAAGGGTCCTCTCAGATCAAGGAGAAGGAGACTGGGACGGATGTTCTGAGGAGGCCCTGCAGAGAGCTGCAGCTGAAGAGGCCGCGAGAAGGTGAGCACCAGCACACGGACTACAGTGGGAAGACATGACGTCAGAACGATGCTAATGTGGAGTAGGCCTGGACCAGGAGGAGATGCTCACACACACACACACACACACACACACACCGGAGCTGCTGCTGCTGAGCTTCCTGGACAGAGCTGCGGTCTTGGTTTTCCAGGAGCTCCTCCGTGACCAGCACACCCACGCTCCATGAGGTGCTGCTGGTCACTGGTGTAAACAGCAGATCTTCTTTTGAGCGTGTGCACGTCTCGTTCTCCCTCGTCGGTGATCTTTCAAACACCCCTGACCTTACTGTTACTGTGGATGAGAGCCAGCGCAGGAGTCTCCTCCACACTCCTGATAAAAGAAGGGACTGGCGATAATTGCCTCTGCCTCCTGTGTCTCCACCAGGAAGCGTTTTATCCGACCAGGACCTCCTGCTGCAGTACTGTGGCTCCGAGGAGAAGCGACGCAGGTGTGAGCCGCCGCCGGCCAGGCAGCCGTCAAAGCACCTGGCCACCGTTCTGCAGAGGAGGAACCAGGATGCTGAGGAGGGCGATGGAGACACCTGCAGCAGGTGACGCCACGGTTATTGGAAGGAGTTGCTGAAGATGAACCTCCGTGTTGTAAAGGTCACCTCCTATAGATGGCGTTTTGGTTCCTCACGTCTCTGTGTCCTTCATTTAGATTCTTCAGAAGTTGCAGTTCAGGACACAGGACAGCGGACACCCCCGTCTCCGGTCGTGTGCTGCCCAGAACCGCCAGTCGGGGTTTCAGACTGTTCGACTGGTCTTCAGACTTTCCCCCAGCAGAACAACCCAGTCACCTCTCTCGGACCTCAAGCCTGGTCACTCAGCAGCAGGAGATCTCCCCCCCAGGCCAGTCTGCTGCCAGCAGACACACAGACAGCAACGAGGATCGTCCAGACTCCCCTCTGTCCCAGGACAGTGCCTACTGGTCCCAGTCCCAGCCCCACCAGAGACCTTCCTACCAGAAGGAGGACCCAGCAGTGGTAGGTTGATGAAACAGCCGAGCGATCATCATGAAGCAAAGGAAGGCTGAGTTTACTCCTGTGCTCCCCCAGGAAAGGACTCTGGATTCTGCGTCAGAGCAGAGCGTCTCCCAGGCAGAAGGACGAGATGAGACGCCCCGGCTGCTCAGATCAAAGGTGGGTCTCTACCGTCCTCCACTGAGGTGGTGGTGAATGTTCTCAGCCGTCCAGGTGGAGCAGAACTCTTGGCCATCTTGGTCTGAGCTGGCTCGCCCTTCGATGGCTTGAATTTCCTTAAAATGAGAAGTTTGGTGCTGGTTTGGTGCTGGTTTCTCTTCATGGCTGCAGCAGAACCGCAGGTGGACCTTTACACCAAGGCAGGTTAACGACTGTAACAATGGGCTAGTTCCTCTTTCCTGAGAGCTTCAACCAGCTGCTGCTGTGTCTGACTGCAACCACAACTCCTTCCTCGTTATATCAGAGGCAACGTGCACGCTGCTGTGGACACCTGAGCTTCTGTTGCTGTCAGGCTGAAAGAGGAGCCCTGCGAGGGCTCGTCAATGATTCACAAAGCTGCCCCGGAGTCACCTGTGGCTCCCCCTCTGCTCCATTAAAACATCATCTAACAGCTGTACAGGTGATGCTCAATGAGGGTGGAGTCACGGTCACGGAGGCTACATGGTGGTGGGGGGGTGGTGGCACCGCTGTGATCTGGCTTCTCAAACCAGCCCTGGGCCACAATGGTCAGGACCCAGCTGCCTCAGCACCGCCTCGTTTATAAAGCGATCATCAACGCAGGACGCTTCGATGTGATCTATGGTGCTCGCCTGTTTTGAAGACCGCCGTCGACTTTATTAGCTGAGACGCTAATGTCTAGGCAATCGCTGCCTGACCCAAGAGAAAAGGCGGATACAATCCTCTTTGTGGTTTGTCTGGTCCAGGATACTGGACAGATACCGTCTGGGTCATTAACCACATGGTGGTTCTTCACCTTTGGGGTGAGGTGCCCCTCCTGGATGGAGGGAGAGGGTTAGGGGTGAGCACCCTGTCTGCTGCCTCTCTGTGGAGACACCCTCAGGAGGAGCTGGTCCACCTGCTGGACACCAGGACCCTGTAACTGGGGAACACAAGAGCTGGTGGTCATGAGCGTCTAAAGCTCCACAGTAATTTTCTGAAACCTTGAAGTGATCAGATGTTCAGATGGTGGAATGGAAACGAGGGACGAGTGGAGCTTCACCTTCCACATGAGCCTCCTGCTGGTTTGGCTCTTCCTGCTCCAGCTGAGCCCATGAGAAGAACTCTCCTCTCACTGCAGGATTCTCTGCTCTGCCAGATGAATGATGGTCCGCTTCTCCTCAGGGTGGTAGAGGGTACCCAGATGAGGGTACCCAGATGGGGGTACCCAGGTGTGGGTACCCAGATGGGGGTACCCAGGTGTGGGTACCCAGATGTGTGTACCCAGATGAGGGTTCCTAGATGTGGGTACCCAGATGCGGGTACACAGATGTGGGTTCCTAGATGTGGGTACCCAGATGGGGGTACCCAGATGTGGGTACCCAGATGAGGGTATCCAGATGAGGGTGCCCAGATGAGGGTGCCCAGATGTGGGTACCCAGGTGTGGGTACCCAGATGAGGGTACCCAGATGAGGGTTCCTAGATGTGGGTACCCAGATGGGGGTACCCAGATGAGGGTACCCAGATGAGGGTTCCTAGATGTGGGTACCCAGATGGGGGTACCCAGATGGGGGTACCCAGATGTGGGTATCCAGATGAGGGTACCTAGATGTGGGTACCCAGATATGGGTACCCAGATGAGGGTACCCAGATGTGTGTACCCAGATGAGGGTTCGTAGATGTGGGTATCCAGATGAGGGTATCCAGATGAGGGTGCCCAGATGTGTGTACCCAGATGAGGGTACCCAGGTGTGGGTATCCAGATGAGGGTGCCCAGATGTGTGTACCCAGATGAGGGTTCCTAGATGTGGGTATCCAGATGAGGGTATCCAGATGTGGGTATCCAGATGAGGGTGCCCAGATGTGTGTACCCAGATGAGGGTACCCAGGTGTGGGTATCCAGATGAGGGTGCCCAGATGTGTGTACCCAGATGAGGGTACCCAGGTGTGGGTATCCAGATGAGGGTGCCCAGATGTGTGTACCCAGATGAGGGTACCCAGGTGTGGGTATCCAGATGAGGGTACCCAGGTGTGGTTATCCAGATGAGGGTGCCCAGATGTGTGTACCCAGATGAGGGTACCCAGGTGTGGGTATCCAGATGAGGGTGCCCAGATGTGTGTACCCAGATGAGGGTACCCAGGTGTGGGTATCCAGATGAGGGTACCCAGATGAGGGTGCCCAGATGTGTGTACCCAGATGTGTGTACCCAGATGAGGGTACCCAGATGGGGGTACCCAGATGGGGGTACCCAGATTCACCACAGGAAGAGCGTTCAGGAGCGACTCCATGGAGTCGGCTGCCACTAGATGGCAGCAGCGAAGCAGCCGAGGGCAAATTCATGACTCAGGCGGCGTTTCTGAAACATCTCCAGCTCGACTCTATAATCTACATCGTTGGATTACTAATGCTCGTGCACGTGCGCTCTGTCCAGCCCTCAGGTCTGACCAAGCCAGCATCCAGCAGCCGTCCAGGAACAAGGACGAAGTTGCTTGGTCCCGCCAGGGTGAGTGGACTGAGGGGAAAGGCTGCTGGTTCTGAGAACACCGCAGGCTTCCAGGCAACAATCAGCAGCCTCTGGAAGAACTTTGGCTTCCAAAAGTAAGACGAGTGCGTCTAGTGAGTCTCATTAACCTAACCGGCCCGTTATGGTTGGCTCATCTTTGTTTGGTGTTTTTCAGAACCTCCTCAGTCATGAGTCCTTGTAAGAAATGACCGTGTGGAGGAGCTGCTGCTGGGCTCATGCACGCACACACACGCACACACACACACACACATACACATGGACGATATTCCCAGATCCTGAAGCTGCTCCAGCCGCTGGGAGACGTGAACCTTGGCTGCAGCTGTAGTTTAATCAAGTCACCCCTCCACCGCTCTTTCTACCCTCATGGTTGTGCTCCAGGGCGGCCCCACAGCTGCCCCACAGCTGCCCCACAGCTGCCCCTGGAGACACAACCTTCACAGCTGCCCCATCGTGGAGACACAACCTTCACAGCTGCCCCACAGCTGCCCCACAGCTGCCCCTGGAGACACAACCTTCACAGCTGCCCCATCGTGGAGACACAACCTTCACAGCTGCCCCACAGCTGCCCCACAGCTGCCCCTGGAGACACAACCTTCACAGCTGCCCCATCGTGGAGACACAACCTTCACAGCTGCCCCACAGCTGCCCCTGGAGACACAACCTTCACAGCTGCCCCATCGTGGAGACACAACCTTCACAGCTGCCCCACAGCTGCCCCACAGCTGCCCCACAGCTGCCCCTGGAGACACAACCTTCACAGCTGCCCCATCGTGGAGACACAACCTTCACAGCTGCCCCACAGCTGCCCCACAGCTGCCCCACAGCTGCCCCTGGAGACACAACCTTCACAGCTGCCCCACAGCTGCCCCATCGTGGAGACACAACCTTCACAGCTGCCCCACAGCTGCCCCATCGTGGAGACACAACCTTCACAGCTGCCCCACAGCTGCCCCATCGTGGAGACACAACCTTCACAGCTGCCCCACAGCTGCCCCATCGTGGAGAC
Source organism: Takifugu rubripes (assembly GCF_901000725.2). Lineage (NCBI taxonomy): Eukaryota > Metazoa > Chordata > Actinopteri > Tetraodontiformes > Tetraodontidae > Takifugu > Takifugu rubripes. The sequence continues at coordinate 447,470 of NC_042288.1, read as the reverse complement.
ACAACCTTCACAGCTGCCCCACAGCTGCCCCACAGCTGCCCCACAGCTGCCCCTGGAGACACAACCTTCACAGCTGCCCCATCGTGGAGACACAACCTTCACAGCTGCCCCACAGCTGCCCCACAGCTGCCCCTGGAGACACAACCTTCACAGCTGCCCCACAGCTGCCCCATCGTGGAGACACAACCTTCACAGCTGCCCCACAGCTGTCCCACAGCTGCCCCACAGCTGCCCCTGGAGACACAACCTTCACAGCTGCCCCATCGTGGAGACACAACCTTCACAGCTGCCCCACAGCTGCCCCACAGCTGCCCCACAGCTGCCCCTGGAGACACAACCTTCACAGCTGCCCCACAGCTGCCCCATCGTGGAGACACAACCTTCACAGCTGCCCCACAGCTGCCCCATCGTGGAGACACAACCTTCACAGCTGCCCCACAGCTGCCCCATCGTGGAGACACAACCTTCACAGCTGCCCCACAGCTGCCCCACAGCTGCCCCATTGTGGAGACACAACCTTCACAGCTGCCCCACAGCTGCCCCATCGTGGAGACACAACCTTCACAGCGGCCCCACAGCTGCCCCATCGTGGAGACACAACCTTCACAGCTGCCCCACAGCTGCCCCATCGTGGAGACACAACCTTCACAGCTGCCCCACAGCTGCCCCATCGTGGAGACACAACCTTCACAGCTGCCCCACAGCTGCCCCATCGTGGAGACACAACCTTCACAGCTGCCCCACAGCGGCCCCACAGCTGCCCCATCGTGGAGACACAACCTTCAGCTAATGGCGCTGCTTTGGAATGCGGAGCGCTCTAATTGTTAGTGTCAGAATCTCTGAGCGGCTCCTCATAGCAGACGTTCCTGGGCTGCTGTGGCTCACCTGCTCACTCACCTGCGTTCCTGCTCACTCACCTGCGTTCCTGCTCACTCACCTGCGTTCCTGCTCACTCACCTGCGTTCCTGCTCACTCACCTGCGTTCCTGCTCACTCACCTGCGTTCCTGCTCACTCACCTGCGTTCCTGCTCACTCACCTGTGTGTTTCCGACAGTGATCCGGGCCCTTTGTCCGCCCTGTTTACACAAGTCTTCGTGTGTAAACAGCGGGATGATTAGCAGCTCAGGTGCTCCACTTTCTCCCCTCCTGGCAACAGGATGGAGCTTCTGAGGCTGTGAAGCCTCCTCAGGTGTGAGCAGGTGCTGCACCACTGCCTCACCTGTGCAGGTGGCCGCTGCAGAAGCCTATACTTGTGGGGACGCAGGCCCATCCAACCTTGTTTACCTGCTAACCTGCTAACTCGTGGTAGCTATGTGGATTAACAGCATTCTCCTCAGCCCAGCATGTTCTGCAGCAGCCTCGTCTCTGGACAGGAGGACATCAGGAGGACTGATTCACCTGGTTACCTGCGTGTCACACCTGCACCACTGAGTAATAATCAGCTTTTGTAGCGAGTCAGCGGGCTGAGAGGCTACTTCCTGTAGCGCCGCGGAGACACGGACACGTCTCTGACTGGACTACTGGACACGTTACAGACGGACCTTTGTTCTGGAGGCACAGACACACGGTCGGTCTCACAGGTGGATCACTCGGATGCTGGTGTGACACAATGACCAGAATGTTGCCCCCCCCCCTAAAGAAACACTGAAGTGAATGAAAAACAGCCCGACTATGACTGGAATGCAAAACCCTGGATGACTATCTAGGTTTCTCTCTCTCTCGCTCTCGCTCTACCTGTCTGTGTCTACCTGTCTGTCTCTGCCTGTCTGTCTCTACCTGTCTGTCTGTGTCTGTCTGTGTCTGTCTCTGCCTGTCTGTCTCTGTCTGTCTGTCTCTGCCTGTCTGTCTCTGCCTGTCTGACTCTACCTGTCTGTGTCTACCTGTCTGTCTCTGCCTGTCTGTCTCTACCTGTCTGTCTCTGCCTGTCTGTCTCTACCTGTCTGTGTCTGCCTGTCTGTCTCTGCCTGTCTGTCTCTGCCTGTCTGTCTCTGTCTGTCTGTCTCTACCTGTCTGTGTCTGCCTGTCTGTCTCTGCCTGTCTGTCTCTGCCTGTCTGACTCTGCCTGTCTGACTCTGCCTGTCTGTCTCTGCCTGTCTGACTCTACCTGTCTGTCTCTGCCTGTCTGTCTCTGCCTGTCTGACTCTGCCTGTCTGTCTCTGCCTGTCTGTCTCTACCTGTCTGTCTCTGCCTGTCTGTCTCTGCCTGTCTGACTCTGCCTGTCTGTCTCTGTCTGTCTGTCTCTGCCTGTCTGTCTGCCTGTCTGTCTCTGTCTGTCTGTCTCTGCCTGTCTGTCTCTGCCTGTCTCTCTCTGCCTGTCTGTCTCTGCCTGTCTCTCTGTCCCTACACTAATATGTTGGTTTACAGAACAAGTTTAAGTACATATTTAACAGAAATGTTGCACAACTGCTCCTGTCATATTTTCACTGTCATATTTAATAATACAAATAATAAAAGTGGATCTGCTGATTTCAGTTTGATTGATTTTCACTTAAAAAATCTGACAGTACAAATATTAAAGAAAAGAGTTAGAGATAAAGTTAGAGGTCCAACGATCACCCACCCTTATAACATACTGTATATATATTTTTATTTGCACATTTAACATTACTTACATATAAATGAGGCGTTATCAAATGTGGTTTTAGCTACTTGAGCAGTCAAACACAGATGTTTCCAGTCCAACACTGGTCTGAATTAATGGTACCGCTGGTCTTCATGAAACCTGGAGGCTCAGATCATCCACATGGATGGCTGAGGTGGTCTGGAGGCTCCAGGAGACCACAAACTGCTCAAAGTTCATTCCTTCACCTCTGAAAGCTCATGTTGGGGAGCAGCCACAAACATTTGATCTGCAGCACTTTATTGGGTGGCTGATTAATGATGATAAATCAGCTCTTTAGATTCACAAGAGAATCCCCAAAGGTCTGTGTGGAGGCTCTTTAGCAACGCATGAGAAGAACATTCTTGAAGCTTCACCCTGTGATGTCAAAGTTTCAGCTGGAAGTGGATGATTGTGAGGCCGCGTTGCTACATTGTGTGACTCTTTGTCAACCTGGTTCGTCCTGTTAAGGAGTGGCAAAGGTTTGTAGGCAGGTTTCAGCTGCCAAAAGGCCTGTGAGACATTGGCTTGTGATGGGGAACAGGGGGCACTGGCGGGTGGTGCTAATGTGGCCCAACCAGTTCTCCCAGCTCAGTTTGGAAGCCTTTAACTGGGAGATCCAGCCCAGTGCCTGACAGAGCTACGCCTGCAGAGGACACTGGCAGCAGCGGCACGGTGAGTTCACCCTCTTGCACGTCTGACTGGGAACCACCAACAGAATCCAGCCTTTAAAAGATCCCAGAGGCTGAAATCCGCTGGTGGTTCAGACGCTTTTCCTGCTAAATTCCTCTTTTAAATGTTTGAGCCTCGAAAGTGATTGAAGTTATTGAGCAGTTGTGAGTGGACACCGACCCTGCTCGTTAGTGCTGGTTGCCGCAGCAACCCACCCATCTTCTCTGAAGTGCACCCGAAGCCGGGGCGCGCACGTTATTGCTCACTGATTTTATTTCTGTATATTTTTAAGTGGTGGTCATCGGGTTTCTTTAGCATTTAGGCCGACGAGCAGCAACTACGGGGTTTCCATGGTAACTGTGAGACTGATGTTGAGTGTTCAACTGTTTACGTGATTTGTTACGCAACATTATATGACTGAGGGGTGTGGTTGTGTGTGTGTCTGCGTGCATGGGTGTGTGTGTGTGTGTGTGTGTGTGTGTGTGCAGTCAGAACAGTCAGAATGTGCCCAAACCAACAGGTTTGCATACTCACATTCCTGGCAGCAGCTCTGGATTCCTGCTGCGTGAGGCTGTTCTCAGCTTCTCTCTGTGGCCTCTTTGTTTCTGTCACAACAATTTAAAGCTTCTTCAGACGCGACGTGAAGAAACCACCAGAATCATCAGCGTGCTTTACTTTGTAATAATAGTTATAATTTTTGCAAACATACTCCTATAATAGTTATTCTACTGCTTTAATGATTATATCTGTTGCTGCTGGTTGGGGTCTGACTCTGAGTTTCTATAAATTACTTATTGTGTAGCTTATTGTGTAAATTACTTATTGTGTCTCGGCTGTCCTGTAATTCAGGCAGCAGGTGGAAGAAAAGAAGAAAATACTTTAGATGTTCCAGGAGGACTCCTCATTTCTGAATATTTGCATTGACACAAATGAACGTGGAGCACCTGTGTTTTCCAGAGTATTGCTGGTGTTCCCAGGGTTTCCTTTATTCAAGTATAAACCAGAGAAGCGTAATATGTGGATGTAAACACATCTGAGCAACAATGGTGAGTGCAGAACAAAGACAATATGTGCGTCTTCATTTGTGTCGGAGTTTGAGCTCAAACGTCTCCTCGAATTCCATCAGAGTGGCGACAAGAGTATATCGGAAAGTCTGGTCCTGGATGACTCCGACAAAGGCGTCATCATCAAAGGAATCACAGACGACGGCATCGCTGCAAAAAGTGGCCTGAAAGCAGGTTAGAAAGAGCCGCCCGAGTTTACCTGGAGAGGGCAGAAGGACGGTGATGATGAGCTGCTCTTCTGCTTTCAGGGGACGAGATCGTTGCTGCCACCGTTCACCTCGACCACCTCAGTAAAACGGATGTGCTGAAGATCCTGAAGGTCCTGGAACCATATGATGACAACATGAAGGTTCTAACAAAGAAAGAACTGGGTTTCGACGGTGGTCTGGGATCTCTGGGAGTAGATCCTGCTCAGGTGGGCATCGACACACATACGTTGAGGGAACCGATTGCTTTATTCATGTTATTCGTTGTGACCATGTGACCAGTATCACATCTTCTTACTCAGACCAGCTGATCTTCTTTCAACTCGCTCACAAGTGTGACAGCTAATGATAATTAGACCTTCACGTTGGTTCAACGAAACAAACACGCCCATGAGAGAATAAAGACCTGCTCAGTGCTGAGGGGTGTGTATGCTGCTCCGTGCACCAGCGCAGGGTGTGGCACAAGCGCACATCCCTGCCTACAGACACATATGGGAGTAGATACTCGAACACCTCTGACCAGCTCAGACTTCATCTCTTTTGTCAAGAGAACGTCTCAAGTGTTCATTTAGAAAATCCACATAAAACAATAAAAGCCAGTGGAGCCGTCCTGATGACCTCTGACCCTGATGCTCCTTCATCGGTTGCAAAATTCGGTGTAACTCAAGATATGAAGAAAAATAAAAGAAATACTCATTTTATCTTCCACTGCAGCCCCTCGTGCTGGACCTGGTTCTCAGTTCTAGCCACCAGCCAAAGCTCTTATATTTGTCCATGTGACTGGTAACAACAGTTACTTATTCATTTTATCCTATTTGTTTATTTCTTCACTGCAAACAGGTGAACTTGAAGAAAGATCTGTCCGGCACGGCGCCGATTATCTCCTTTGATGGCCAACATGGAAAACTTGATACAGATATAAGCAGTCCTGCTATCAATGGAAACCTTCCCAACCTGAGTGTGAACAAGCCTTCCCTCAACGTTGGCTCCCAGTTCTCAAAACCCTCCTTTGGAGTCACAGGACCAGAAGTGCAAGGAGGTTTGGGCGACTCCCTCAAAGTTTCAACTCCCCAGCTGAACACCACCACCGCCTCTCTCAATGTCAAGAATCCAGATGTAAAAACAGGTAGTCTGAAATTCGAGAGGCCAAAATTCTCGATGCCAAATTTCAATTTGCCACAAATGACACCAAACACACAAGCAGAACTTTCTGCACATGCAGATCTACCAAAGCTAGAGACACAAAATCTTAGTCTGGATCCAAATGTTGACATTAAAGGTCCAAAAGCCGGACTCACCGGGCCAAACTTTAATATGAATGGTTCGGGTGTAAATATCCAAACCCCAAATGTTGACACTGATGGACAGCTGGGCAAGTTTAAGTGGCCACATCAAAAATGGAAAGTCCCAAAAGCCAAAGGACTAGAGGCTGATCTATCAACACCTGACCTCAATGCCTCTACACCAGGCGTGAACGCTAATATAGATACACCAGGTGTCGACCTCAACGCACCCAGAGTTGATATTAGAGGCCCTGGTCTCGATGCTCCAAATGTTGAAGCTGATCCTCCTTCAGGTAAAATCACGTGGCCTCATTTGAAGTGGAAGAAACCTAAAGGGCCTAGCACAGATCTGGATTTAGAGGGGAACCTGAACACAACACAGGTCTCGGTCCCAAACTTGCAGAGTGAAATGAATGCCACAGACATTGACATAAATGTCCCGAAGGCTGAGCTTAAAGGCCCCAACGTGGACATGCAATCTCCAAATGTTAATATGGAAGCTCCATCAGGAAAAATTAACTGGCCTCACCTTAAATGGAAGAAGCCCAGAGGCTCCAGGGCAGACCTAGATTTAGACCCAGACTTAAATCTCTCAACTCCAAATATTGCAGGTGAGATTAACACAACTAATTCCGGGCTGAAGCTCCCAAAAGCTGGCCTCAACTCTGGAGTTGATGTGCAAATGCCCGATGCCGACATCGATACCCCGTCAGGAAAAATTAACTGGCCACACTTGAAGTGGAAGAAGCCAAACATTCACGGCCCGAAAGCTGATCTTGACCTGAACCCAGATTTGAGCTCCCCAGATGTTGATGTTTCTCTTCCAAATGTTAATGCGCCTGATGTTGATCTAAATTTACCACATTCTAATGTTGACGTTAAGGCACCTAATCTAAATGTAGATCCTCCATCTGGAAAGTTTAAATGGCCGACTCTCAAAAAAAGTAAGATTAAAAACATTGACCAAAATCTTGACCTTGGTGCTGATGTTTCAGTCCCTGATCCAGCGTTAAATGGACCAGATGTAAATTTAAGCCTGCCAAAAGCTAATATGGAGGCTCCTAAGCTAGACCTTGAATCTCCAGATATTGAAGGTCCTTCTGGAAAATTGAAATGGTTCAACTTCAAAAAGCCCAAATTTGGGACACTCAGTGGTCCAAAGGCTGACTTTGATACCGATGTGAAGGCACCAGACATGGCCCTCGGGGGGCCTGATGTGGGTTTGAAGACAACAGATATTAATCTCTCAAGCCCCAACATTGAGGGTAATTCTGATCTCAATGTCAGAATGCCTAACATAAACCCCAATGGTCCTGATGTGGAGTTCCCTGATGGTAAACTTAATTTGCCTCAGTGGAAACTACCAAATTTGAGAGGGCCAAAAGTCGGGGCACCTGAACTGAATGCAGATGTCAATGCACCTGACATTGATGCCAACACAACCTTTGGAGCACCAAATCTCTCTTTGTCTGCCCCAAATGTGACGCCAGACCTTAAAGGTGTTGATCTGAAGGGTGATCTTTCAGCCCCCGATCTAAGTCTCTCAACTCCAAACGTTGGAGGGATAAATGCATCAGGTGTAAATTTAAATATGCCAAAAACTGATCTGGAAGGTCCTAAACTAGACCTTGACACTCAAGATATTGATGGTCCATCTGGGAAATTCAAATGGTTCAACTTCAAGAAACCCAAAATTGGGACCTTGAAGGGTGGAAAGGCAGACATAGATGCTGAGATGAACCCACCACACTTGGACCTTGCAGGGCCTAATGACCCTTCAAAGATAAATCTCGGTCAGTCTTCACCACAACCTAATGGGAACATCTCACTTCCAGACATAGATGTGGATCTACCGAAGGCACAACTTAATGGACCCAGCACACAGTTACAAACACCAGATATAGCTTCTGATCCCCAACTGGGTGACCTCAAGTTGCCCCATTTCAAGCTTCCCCCGCTTCAAAATCCAACAGTTCATTCGGGAATCGAGGGGCCAAATGTCGACATGACTGATCTGACGCCACGAAATGTAGAGGGAAGTATCCCGACAGCAAACATAGACACAAAAGCTCCAACTTTAAATGTCAACCCAACAAATGCAACCTTTAAATCTCCAGAGATTGACACCGGAGCCCCCACTGGTGCTCTAGCTGATGTGATACTAAAGGCTCCTCCTTCAGTTCCTGAAGTGAAGGCCAATGTCGGTAAAGAAGATGCAGACGCTAAACAGTCCCCACAGAGTAAACTGAGATGGCCATTTAAATGGGGATTCAACTCTGGTTCAAGTACTGATGAGGAGGGCAGTGGTGTAGATTCAGAGACTGAAGCCTCTAATGCTGAGGTTCCTGCATTCAAATTCCACCAACTACCAAAGATGAATCTTGATGGTATTCCAGAAATTGGCGATACCTTTGGCTTATCTAAACAAGACACCGAGACAAAAGAGTACATTGTCAGCAAAGGGATCCGCCTACCAATCGTAAATGCAACATCTAAACCAGGAGAAAAGATTAGCATCCTTGAGAGATTACAAATGGCCAAAGAAAACACAGCCATGGAGAAAAGTAAGAGCGCTGATTCCACTTTGGAAAGAGGAGGGACGTTCAAGCTAGAGCAGCCGGCGTCTGTGCTGGGCCTCAAAACCCCTGAAGGTTCGGCCACAAATGGCGACAAATTATCATTAGGCCTCTCGAATATGCTCGGTCTGAACGTCAAGGGGTCGGATTAAAAATACTGCACCACGTTAATGTTGTAAATACATTTAACTTAAACAATGAAACAATGTTTCGAGAAAATGATCACTTCCATTTGCAGTATATGTTTAAGAGTGTGGTTCCTTTCTAATACCTTAGCAGACCAATGAAGGAAAGTGTTTTTCTCATATGTATAGTTCTTTATTTAAATATGCTCAGAAAAATACTCATTGTACTTGGAACTATGTTACTAATTCATCATTGCTGTGATCAGAGTTGAGATTTGGAGAAGAATATTACTTTATTTTAACATTTAGTGGATGATTATGTCAGCGATGAAATCATTTGTTTTGCTCAATAAATAAGTCAAAGTAATACATTTGCCCAAGTCTTGTTATTTCATTTCACATTGAAATAACTCAACATTGAAAATGAATGTTGGATCAATCGAGTGTTCCAGGACATGTGAGAGCTGCAAGCCTGCGGATGTGATGGGGGTTCACTGTGGAGGCGGGACCACCGGGGGTCTGCTGTGCTCCTCCTGGTTGCCATGGTGATGGACAGATGAGGTGAGACAATGACCAGTGTGAAACTGTAACGTAAAGGATGGCAGCTGTGGTCAAGGTCGCAGCTTCACCCCAGACAGAAGCTTCAGAACGTGGACATTGGTCTGATGAGTCCCATGTTCCACAACAGAGACCTGCAGAGACCACCAGACCATAGAGTCTCGCACCCACTGTGAAATCTGGAGGAGGGGTGATGATGCTTCAGCAAGGCTGGAATCAGACTCCAACAGGTAAAAGACCTTCTCCCTTCTGCCCTGAACCTGAGGATGAGATTTCCAGCGGGACAACCAGACCAGGACCTGTCCAGACCTGAACCCCACCCAGACCCTCTGGGACATGAGGCTGCAGCTGAGGTGGTAGAGTTGGTGGGGGTGTTATCGTGATCCCAGACGCCTGTTAGTGTGCCTGAGAAGGACGATAGCGAACCCAAGAGAGTCCCTGGTGAATGAACTGGTTGTTCTGACTCAGACTGTGAACGAGTCTCATCCTCACATGTGGTGAAGGTAGATGAGAGTTGCTTCTCAACATCTAGTCAACCCGTCATATATAGGCGCTTCACAGTTCGTTAACATTTATCCAACAACAGTGTGAAAGGCTGGTCGACGAGCGTGGAGGCTCTTATGTATGCATACATATGTGGGTGTGTGTGGGGATTGGGGGGTGCTATGCTTCTCCATGTCTCTAAATAGCTGGAGCTGAACAAGTTTCATGCATGAAAAAGCCGAGTCATCAAAAGCAAAGGAGCCATAAAAGTGTAGCATTAAAATCCACCGGGAATATTTGTGGAATACGTGGACTACACACGTGCACTCCTGCTCCACACGTGCACTACTGCAAGCATAATAAATCATCTTTTCTGTCTGGGCTTCATAAACTTTGACAGAAAAGTTAGAGCTTCTGTTTTTAGATGATTTATTAAGGCTGATATTCATAACTAAAGCTGGTGCTCTGAAGGTTCCAGCACAAATTCATTGACAATAATAGGATGAGTTTGTTCGATTTCCTTATAAAACAGCAACATTTAATCTTCAGAAAAAGATCACAAACTTTGCAATTCAATTGCAATAAAATGTCTCATATTCACACATGTTCCACACGTAAGAACACGCGACCGTGTGAAAGCTCCAAACCACAGGAATGAAAGAGAGCTGGTGGAGAGCTCAGCACTCACAAGAGGAGTGAGAGCAGCGAAAGAACGAGAGGTCAGAGCATCTTTTGCCACCGGGACGGCCAGTCCTTCTCCATCCAGCTCTGCAGCAGTCGCAGCACGTCCATGCGCTGGTAGACGCGGCAGAGGTCAGTCAGCTCGGTGACCGTCTTCTGGTTGTAGCGCAGCAGGAACTCCTGCGTGGGGCTGTGAGCCAGCGAGCCCTGGGTTTGGTGCTCCAGCAGCGTCAGTTCATCGTAACTCATCCCCCAACGACTTGCAAAATTCTTCCAGTTTTTGATAGCGCAGTGGGTCGGATCTAATTTCATCTGCAACGAGTCCAGGAGATCCTTGTCGTTCATGAGGTCGCTGATCTTGGGAGGTGGTGCAGAGCAACAGCACTTCTCACACAGCCTCTTCAGCACCTGCAGCTCTTCTGGATAGTCTGAACACACACATGCAGAACAGGCTCAACTTCTTCTGGAATGTTAGTTAGTTCATGACAGCATCAAACAAAAAGGAGCCTTGCTAAATTGGTCCTTGGTTCAAAGCCGAGGTAATTACCCGAGCAGCAAGAGTCAGCATGTTGGGGCTACCGACCCTAACCAAGTGTGCGAGAGAACCAGCCTGGGTGTAACCATCTTAACTAAGACATGACCTGAGTCCAGAGGAACTGCTGCTATGTTGCTCCTCTCATGCTCCTCTGAAGACACGTCACCCTCCCGTCGTGTCCTCAGTGAAGACTTTTAGTGCTCGATACGATAAAATGCTGCTTGTTGGATTTTCTACTCTAACAGATGATCACATGTCCATTACAACAAAGTGAAGTAAAAAATAGATTTTAACAGAAAAATGCAAAAGTAAAAGTATCTAAAAACTGATCTCCTGTTACTGGGGGGCATCTAGTACAGTCCAGGTCTCCCTGGGATCCTGGATGTAACCAGTAGTGATCAGGTGGTGAGGGTAACCCTTAAATCTAACCCCTAATGAATTAGGGTTAAGGTTAACCCTAACCCATTAGAGTAACCCTTAAATCTAACCCCTAATCAATTAGGGTTAAGGTTAACCCTAACCCATTAGGGTAACCCTTAAATCTAAGCCCTAATGAATTAGGGTTAAGGTTAACCCTAACCCATTAGGGTAACCCTTAAATCTAAGCCCTCATGAATTAGGGTTAAGTTTAACCCTAACTCATTAGGGTAACCCATTAGGGTAACCCTTAAATCTAACCCCTAATGAATTAGGGTTAAGGTTAACCCTAACCCATTAGGGTAACCCATTAGGGTAACCCTTAAATCTAACCCCTAATGAATTAGGGTTAAGTTTAACCCTAACTCATTAGGGTAACCCATTAGGGTAACCCATTAGGGTAACCCTTAAATCTAAACCCTCATGAATTAGGGTTAAATTCAACCCTAACCCATTAGGGTAACCCTTAAATCTAACCCCTAATGAATTAGGGTTAAGGTTAACCCTAACCCATTAGGGTAACCATTAGGGTAACCCATTAGGGTAACCCTTAAATCTAAACCCTCATGAATTAGGGTTAAATTCAACCCTAACCCATTAGGGTAACCCTTAAATCTAACCCCTAATGAATTAGGGTTAAGGTTAACCCTAACCCATTAGGGTAACCATTAGGGTAACCCATTAGGGTAACCCATTAGGGTACCTCATTAGGGTAACCCATTAGAGTAACCCATTAGGGTACCTCATTAGGGTAACCCTAACCCTAAAGATTGAGGCAACAACTGTTTACCTGAAGACACCGTTGGTGGGCAGCTGCACTCTTCAGCATCTTCAACGGGCTGGAACACACAAGAAACAAGGCCTTACTAATGATCATCTCCTGTTCTATCCATCTTTATCAACCTGAAGGAGGGGAGGTATATTCTAGAGCCAGAGGGTAATAAAGGCAGCAAGTCACCAAATGGCTGAATAAAAGGGAGGTTCCTATGTGTAACCAAGTTCACATTAAAGCAACCGTTTTCTGGTTTTAACAGACCCAAGTCTGTCTGCTCTCATAGCAACACCACTCATGTACCCATGCAGTAGTGTTCTTGTCAAACTAGATGTTTCATTAACAATATTCATTATTTAGCAACTGCTAATGCTAACGTCTCCAAAGGCAGGCCAGCTTCTCCTCGCTGTATTCAACATGGATCCGATAGGCTTCAGGTCTGAACTTGTCTGAGCTGATGCTCTGCCACTCTACATCCAGGCCCCGAGTGCCTGGGGCTGCAGCTCCTGATTTGTATTAACTTGTTCACACACATTTTCCTGCATGTCTGACTGGTTCCTCTACACCGCTGCATGACGTCGGTGCTCTTCCTCTTCTGTTATTACTCATGCTGACTGCACTGAGACCTCACCACATCCTGTAGGTGACAACATGAATAAAGAAGGACACTATGGGAAACCACGTGAGGACAGATGATCCTGCCACAGCCAGGGGAGGTTTGAGCTGCTCCACCAGAAAAAACCTTCATCTGTCAAAATGGCTGCGTGACTGTTGAGTTTGAAGATTCCATGGAAAAGCAGGGCCCTGGTGCGAGAGCAGGGTGTCATTAGCACCATATTAGTGGTGGCACAGATCCACCCAGCAGCCATCAAGCTTTGAAGCTTCTGCACGTGCGCCCACGCTAAAACCGATTGGCAGGAATTAATCAGTCTGATTCTGGAACAGATAAACTGATAAAACCACGACAGGTGCGTTTTTGCTTGAACCAGCTTGAAGGGCAGACTGGTTCTGACTGGAGCAGCTACAGGGGAAACTGATTATGGGATGTTTAGAAGACAGAATAAATGCGTGTCAGGGGTGCTGATGCGGACCTGTCTGATTCTGTCGGTAGGGATCAGGTACGCAGGGGTCATCGAGGTCAAGGGAAGGGTCACAGCATCTGCAGCAACACATCTGGCATCAGTCTGTGGCTCTACCACACACACACACACACACACACACACACACACACACACTACAAACTTTGAAGATTTACCATGAGGATCCGTCACCTGGACTGGATAGTGGCCCCCCAGAGACTGTAGGAGACAAGACCAGAAGAAAGAAGGCTTAGAACGAGCTGCTGCCACATGTCCCTCACACAGGCCCAAGGGCAGAACACCACGAGATAGATGCTCCTGGAATGAACAGAAGCTCCACAGAAGAACACCAGAAGCAGCACAAAGAATAAACAGAGACAAGAAAGAATCAGTCAAGTGTTAAAATGTGCTCACAAATTCTGTGACGAAGCTGGTGGTGTCTGTGTCCTCCACAGGATCAGAGTCGCTTCTGTCTGTTCCACAACAGAGAAACACACAAGCATCACTTCATCCTGTCACTCTCTCTGCTCACTCTTTTATCCATCACCCCCAAACACAAAACCACATCCTGCTGCAGTAGAACTGCACTCCTAGACAGACAGACAGGCAGACAGACAGGCAGGCAGACAGGCAGACAGACAGACAGACAGACAGGCAGGCAGGCAGGCAGGCAGACAGACAGGCAGACAGACAGGCAGGCAGGCAGAGAGGCAGGCAGACAGGCAGGCAGGCAGACAGACAGACAGGCAGGCAGGCAGACAGGCAGGCAGGCAGGCAGACGGGCAGACAGACAGGCAGGCAGGCAGACGGGTGGATGGATGGATGGATGGATGATGGATGATGGATGATGGATGGATGGATGGATGGATGGATGATGGATGGATGGATGATGGATGGATCTGCTGCTGGGTGCTGCTGTGACACAGATGTGCGGAGGAGAGCAGATCCAGATCCGTCCTCCACTGAGGAACCACTGAGTCCATCTCCAGACCCACTCTGATCTCTGACTACTCTACGCTTAGATGGACAGAACCAGTTTGACAGGACAGAATATGGAAAATAAAGCAAGATAAACGTTTTGCTGAGCTTTCCGTTTGTCTGCTTCCTCCACCCTTACAACGCTAGATGATGGTGGATGATGGTGGATGATGGTGGATGATGGTGGATGATGGTGACAATGCTAGATGATGGTGGATGATGGAGGATGATGGTGGATGATGGAGGATGATGGTGGATGATGGTGACAATGCTAGATGATGGTGGATGATGGTGACAATAATAGATGATGGTGGATGATGGTGACAATGCTAGATGATGGTGGATGATGGAGGATGATGGTGGATGATGGAGGATGATGGTGGATGATGGTGACAATAATAGATGATGGTGGATGATGGTGACAATGCTAGATGATGGTGGATGATGGAGGATGATGGAGGATGATGGTGGATGATGGTGACAATAATAGATGATGGTGAATGATGGTGGATGATGGTGGATGATGGTGATAACACTAGATGATGGTGGATGATGGTGACAATGCTAGATGATGGTGGATGATGGTGACAACACTAGATGATGGTGGATGATGGTGGCAATAATAGATGATGGTGGATGATGGAGGATGATGGAGGATGATGGTGGATGATGGAGGATGATGGTGGATGATGGAGGATGATGGTGGCAATAATAGATGATGGAGGATGATGGAGGATGATGGTGGATGATGGAGGATGATGGTGGATGATGGAGGATGATGGTGGCAATAATAGATGATGGTGGATGATGGTGGATGATGGAGGATGATGGTGGATGATGGAGGATGATGGTGGATGATGGTGGCAATAATAGATGATGGTGGATGATGGTGACAACGCTAGATGATGGTGGATGATGGTGGCAATAATAGATGATGGTGGATGATGGTGACAATGCTAGATGATGGTGGATGATGGTGACAATGCTAGATGATGGTGGATGATGGTGACAATGCTAGATGATGGTGGATGATGGTGACAATGCTAGATGATGGTGGATGATGGAGGATGATGGTGACAACACTAGATGATGGTGGATGATGGTGACAATGCTAGATGATGGTGGATGATGGTGGATGATGGTGACAATGCTAGATGATGGTGGATGATGGTGGCAATCATAGATGATGGTGGATGATGGTGACAATGCTAGATGATGGTGGATGATGGTGGCAATCATAGATGATGGTGGATGATGGTGACAATGCTAGATGATGGTGGATGATGGTGACAATGCTAGATGATGGTGGATGATGGTGACAATGCTAGATGATGGTGGATGATGGTGACAACACTAGATGATGGTGGATGATGGTGGCAATAATAGATGATGGAGGATGATGGTGAATGATGGTGACAATAATAGATGATGGTGGATGATGGTGGATGATGGTGACAATAATAGATGATGGTGGATGACGGTGGATGATGGTGACAATAATAGATGATGGTGGATGAAGGTGGATGATGGTGACAATAATAGATGATGGTGGATGATGGTGGATGATGGTGACAATAATAGATGATGGTGGATGATGGTGGATGATGGTGACAATAATAGATGATGGTGGATGACGGTGGATGATGGTGACAATGCTAGATGATGGTGGATGATGGTGACAATAATAGATGATGGTGGATGATGGTGGATGATGGTGACAATGCTAGATGATGGTGGATGACGGTGGATGATGGTGACAATAATAGATGATGGTGGATGATGGTGGATGATGGTGACAATAATAGATGATGGTGGATGACGGTGGATGATGGTGACAATGCTAGATGATGGTGGATGATGGAGGATGATGGTGACAACACTAGATGATGGTGGATGATGGTGACAATAATAGATGATGGTGGATGATGGTGACAATGCTAGATGATGGTGGATGATGGTGACAACGCTAGATGATGGTGGATGATGGTGGCAATAATAGATAATGGAGGATGATTGCGACAATGCTAGATGATGGTGGATGATGGAGGATGATGGTGACAACACTAGATGATGGTGGATGATGGTGACAACACTAGATGATGGTGGATGATGGTGACAACACTAGATGATGGTGGATGATGGTGACAACACTAGATGATGGTGGATGATGGTGACAATAATAGATGATGGTGGATGATGGTGACAATGCTAGATGATGGTGGATGATGGTGACAATGCTAGATGATGGTGGATGATGGAGGATGATGGTGACAACGCTAGATGATGGTGACAATGCTAGATGATGGTGGATGATGGTGACAATGCTAGATGATGGTGGATGATGGTGACAATGCTAGATGATGGTGGATGATGGTGACAATGCTAGATGATGGTGGATGATGGTGACAATGCTAGATGATGGTGACAACGCTAGATGATGGTGACAATGCTAGATGATGGTGGATGATGGTGACAATGCTAGATGATGGTGGATGATGGTGACAACGCTAGATGATGGTGGATGATGGTGACAATGCTAGATGATGGTGGATGATGGTGACAATGCTAGATGATGGTGGATGATGGTGACAATGCTAGATGATGGTGGATGATGGAGGATGATGGTGACAACACTAGATGATGGTGGATGATGGTGACAATGCTAGATGATGGTGGATGATGGTGACAATGCTAGATGATGGTGGATGATGGAGGATGATGGTGACAACACTAGATGATGGTGGATGATGGTGACAATGCTAGATGATGGTGGATGATGGAGGATGATGGTGACAATGCTAGATGATGGTGGATGATGGAGGATGATGGTGACAATGCTAGATGATGGTGGATGATGGTGACAACGCTAGATGATGGTGGATGATGGTGACAATGCTAGATGATGGTGGATGATGGTGACAATGCTAGATGATGGTGGATGATGGTGACAACGCTAGATGATGGTGGATGATGGTGACAATGCTAGATGATGGTGGATGATGGTGACAACGCTAGATGATGGTGGATGATGGTGAATGATGGTGACAATGCCAGATGATGGTGGATGATGGTGAATGATGGTGACAATGCCAGATGATGGTGGATGATGGTGACAATGCTAGATGATGGTGGATAATGGTGACAATGCTAGATGATGGTGG
Organism: Takifugu rubripes; assembly: GCF_901000725.2. Classification (NCBI taxonomy): domain Eukaryota; kingdom Metazoa; phylum Chordata; class Actinopteri; order Tetraodontiformes; family Tetraodontidae; genus Takifugu; species Takifugu rubripes. The sequence continues at coordinate 430,281 of NC_042288.1, read as the reverse complement.
ATGCTAAATGATGTTACTGTGGCATCTACTGGCACTTCCAGGGAGACAGAGCTCTCCTCCCTACTTCAGGTTTCTTATTTTCCCTAAAAGGGGTTTTGAATCTTCTCCTGACCTGGTTGGAGGGTCTAATGGGATCACACCTGTGCACGTTATAAAGCCCTCTGAGGCAGCAATGTTCGGAATGAATTTGATTGTTGTATCAGTAAGTTGGTCAAACTGGAAACAATTCAAACTGGCTGAGAGAATCTGGTCAGTAGTAATCCACGATTCTGCTCCCCAAAGAAAGGCAACAAGAAACCAGGATCCTCTGGACAGCAGAGTAAAACACACAAGAGGAGGAGCCAAATAGATGCAGGTGAGACACCTGAGGGACACCTGAGGGTTAAACAAGGTAGAGAGGAGGGGGAGGGAGGACAGAGACAGGGAGGACAAACCTACACAGAAGCTAACAGCTTCACTACATGTAGCTCTTCACCGATGTCTGTCACAAACACAAATGTCACCAACACAAATAAAATGTGATTGGTTGGTTGGTTTCATCAGTTTTAGCTGATTCATGGTCACAACATTGTGTTTGTGTAGAATATAGAATTACATTCTAAGAGTTTTGTGAACATGAAAGTGGAAGTAGAGTCCTCCCAGGCCCTCCCACCCTGCTGCTGTTTCAACAGCAGGGCTAAAATAATGTGTACACGTGACTCCAAAGCTGCCTGCAAGGACATAGAGGGACAGGCAGGGACAGGCAGGGACAGGCAGGGACATGCAGCCGCTTGCTCTGGATAATGCTCAAGAAATGAAAAGAACAGTAAAGCTTAGGGCAACAACTCCACACGGCTGAAACCAGCCTTCAAACATTTTGACCACCCACGTCTCCTACGAAGACGTTAGCGGGAGTCTGTGCACCGGCCTCGGGTCTGGGGGAATTCCTTCCACAGAAAAATGCAAGCGAATAGAATGAGAATCGTACTGACGTAATGTGTGCGCTCACTCCTGTCATCAATGTCAAATCCCATTCGGTAGCGCCTTATTGCTGACGGTAAAGAAGGTCTTTTTACTTGGAGCTTTTCTACCTTTGTCCTAAATTGTCACGATTCTTCTCCCGTCTGTCACAGCTAAAACCATGACAACATTGACCACAGTTACATATTGGTCAATTATTTGAAATGTCTTGAATACAATGAAGGTTTGTACAGACGGACGTGTGCTTGTACTCTCAGCTCACTATGATCTCCATGTGCAAAAACAGAACGCTGGTCCAGAGGACAGCACCAAGCCACTGTTCAGGTATGTGAGGAAGCAAGGGCCCCACCACAACCTTAACCTGGAGGCCTTCACCACACATCAACTCTGTGGACGGAAGCACAAGGGTCGGAGAAACATGGAAGAAGCTTCTCTGATCCTTGCCAACAGGTTCTTGTCTGCTGTCCCAACCCAACCCACTAAGGACTGCTTAGATGTACAGAGTGTGCTCCGGTTCGAAGCAACTGGACTTCGATTGTCCTGTCCACACAGCTGTTTGTACATGGGACAGGCTCTGGCCCAAGATGATTACCCCCAAAGAGATGAATCAGTTCTTCTCCAAGGACCATATCTGATGCATGATGAACCAGGACAAGGGTGATCCCTCCAACAGGCTGAGCGATGCTGTTTGTGCTGCAGCGTCTCCAGGACCACAATGCAGGGGAGCCGGGAACTGATGTTTCTTTAAAATCTAGAAGCTCCTCCAGCTACTGTCCAGACTGGTGTCTAGAACAACACTCAACAACCACAGCTCTACCCCCTGGCAGGGAAGCCCGTCGACGTTTGCTGTTACTACTGAACACTACTGAACACTGTCGTTAGTGCTTATTGCATTGTTAAAGGGGTGGGTCATCCTGGTCATCATGTCATGCTGTGTGTGAATGAATCTTCCTCGGGAGGGATCCCAGTTCAGCAGTGGGAGCAGCAACTGGGGTCTTAAGCCTCCTCCTCTGTTCAGTGAAGGTTCTTCCAGTTTGGCAAAGATGCTTCTTTTACCCGTCTTCCAAACCATCTCACGCCAAAACATTATTTTGTTGTCTCCTCTTTGCCCTGATCATTTTTATTGTGATTGGGTAAAGTGTTGCTAAACTAAACTATACTATACTATATACTCAATAGTATATACTGTATACTCAATGCTTAATACTCTACACTCAATAGTATGTATACTCAATACTATATACCGTATTTTCTGGACTATATGTCGCTCCGGAGTTTAAGTCGCACCAGCCAGAAAATGCATAATAAAGAAGAAAAATAGATATATAAGTCGCACCGGACTATAAGTCGCATTTTGGGGGAAAATTTATTTGATAAAATCCGAGACCAAGAACATACAATTCATCTTGAAAGGCAATTAGCAAACCATTAGCATGGATTAGCAATAGGGTTACGGTATGCTAACGTAACAAATTCAGCTACATGACCCACAACGAACTGAGTACGTGTCTGCTTTGTTAACGTAACATATTAACAGTTATTCAGACAACTATAGCATAAAGAACATCCGAGCAAGTTTACCAAACAATCAAGTCTAACTCCATAGACAAAGCACCGCTTCTTCTTCTGCGTCGCTAAAGGAACTCGTTCCTCAGGTACACACGCCTAGAGCGCCCTCTGGTGGTTGTCAGTGTGAAAATAACCAACATGTGAAATTCTGTAATAATGTATTTATTTAAGTCGCTCCGGAGTACAAGTCCCACCCCCTGACAAACTATGAAAAAAAGTGCGACTTATAGTCCGGAAAATACGGTACTCTATACTATGCACTCAATAGTATATACTCAATAATATACAGTCAATAGTATACTGTATACTCAATAGTATATACTCAATACTATACACTAAATATTATATGTTCAATAGTATATACTCAATACTATATACTCAATACTATACACTAAATATTATATACTCAATAGTATATACCGTATTTTCACAACCATAAGGCGCGCCGTATTATAGGGCGCACCTTCAATTAACAGCCTATTTTAGAAATATTTTCATACACAGGGCGCACCGTGCTATAAGGCGCATAGCATAGAAACTGCGTAGTGCCTGTGGTTTCATGACGCGTTCACTAGATCGAGCTGCGCTAAAAGGAATGTCAATAAAACAGCCAGATAAGTCAGTCAAACTTTATTAATAGAATACAAACCGGCGTTCTCACAACTCTATTCACTCCCAAAACGAATAAACAGCTGTTTTATTTTTTTCCCCGAGTGACGTAGTGTTTTCGCGTAACACAGTTCGTTTAATAACAGCGAGTTATAACAGGCAGTGCAACATTTTTATCACAAGTGGAGTTTAATAAATCTTCGATTTAGTGCAACATTTTATCACGTAGTACCGTTGCGGTAAATCAAAACGTTAGTGCAAACACAATATACGGTAACTCGAACTCTCGAAGTAGTGCAAAGCGATAGCAATAGCAATATAACAACGTTGTTCAAACGGTAATGTCCATATTCACAGTATGACCAGCCTTGTTAAGTTGTAAACACACAAAAGAAACACGTAAAGATCACTTTATCAGTTCATTCCTCATCCAGGAATCCCTCAAATTCTTCTTCTTCGGTGTCTGAATTGAACAGTTGTGCGAATACGGCGTCCAACATGGCCGGCTCCGTCTTGTCAAAGTCGTCATCAGGGTCGGTGTCGCTGGTGTTGTCTGGCATTTCAGTGACAATCCCTGCCTTCCTGAAAGCTCGGACCACGGTCGATGCCCAGGCATTTACGATCCACTGGCAGATAGTGACGTATGACGCTCGGCGCCGTCTCCCCGTCTTGGTGAACTTGTGTTCGCCGTTCGTCATCCACCGCTCCCACGCAGTTCGCAGTCTAGCTTCGAATGCCCCGTTGACACTAATATCTAGCGGTTGGAGTTCCTTTGTTAATCCACTTCTTGCTTTGTTTCCTCGGAAGCTCCGTTGCTTCCTCCACTTCCGCACCATTGATTCGTTCACGTTAAATCCTCTTGCCGCTGCTCTATTTCCGTGTTCAACTGCGTGACTGATAGCCTTCAGTTTGAACTCTGCGTCAAAAGCGCGTCTCTTGCGAGGAGCCATTTTGGGGTCTTTACAGACAGAAATGGTTTGGGACTGAATTTACTGCTGTTACCTCGGCCACGCCTACTGACTACGGTAGCCGCGATTAACCAATATTACCGTAATCCATACAAAAGGTGCTCCGGGTTAAAAGGCGCACCGTAGATTTTTTAGAAAATTCTAGGCTTTTAGGTGCGCCTTATAGTCGTGAAAATACGGTACTCAATACTCAATACTATACACTAAATATTATATACACAATACTCTATACTATATACTCAATACTATACACTAAATATTATATATTCAATAGTATATACTCAATACTATATACTCTATACTCAATAATATGCCTTCTCACTCAGCACCTTCTTATTCAGTCAGGCACAAACGTTCAAACCAGAAAAGATATTTTAACTCCACAGTTTAAAATGCCCCCCATGGTGCCACACCTGCCACACACATATGAGAAATGACGTACAACTTCCTATTTGTGAGCTCAGATAAAAATGAGACGATTATATTTGGAGCGGAGCACCGTTGAGATGTGTTCTTTAGTTAGAGCTCCTCTGAATGACACCACAACCCTGAGGACCGTCGGGTCAGGGTTGTGGGACAGCAGCCTTCTTTCCTCTCCAGAATAACGTTAAACCCGGGAAGGTTCTGAGGGGACCACAACGAAAGTGTGGGTCCGTTTGTTACTGTTAGTCGGTGGTCCAGGTGATGAATTCTGCACCCACAGCACTACTGGGAATTTTCCAGTTGGATCACATATCACCAGTTTCATCTTTCCTTAGTGGCTCCTTGTAGAGTTCAAGGTTCCTGCTAGCTTCAACGTTAAAAATAGCATTTATTTTTGGGGTGTTTGACTCCAGCAATTTAATTAAGAGTGTTTGTTTGTTTTAATACCTAAGTAGCCTTTTAAATACCCCCCCCCCCCCCCCCCCCACCCACACACCCACCCACCCATCCAGAAGGCCTGTACCACTACTCGCTCTAGATTTGCCAGATTGGCCCTTGATTGTGTCAGGAAGAGCTGATGCTGAGCTTCACTGTCGTGGGCGTGGATGACAAACGGCAGCCATTTGATGACATCACTGACGCTACGCTGTGGTGGAGGAGGGGGCTGGACCATAAGAATTTCCATTAGAGGAGGTTAGTGTGATTGCTGTTGGTTGAGAGACAAGAGGGACCACACTGGGGTCTGGGTCTGGGTCTGGGTCTCCCATTTTCACACAGAGCTCCTGGAGCTCCTGTGAACCACCTGTATCTTCACAGGAACTATATTTCCCAAATGCACAGTTTGGGAAACGGCAACAAAATGAAGGGGAGAAAGAAGGCTAAGACAAAACATTGTTTTATAAAAAAAATAAAAATGTGCTCAATATTGCTGATGATAATTATTATTATTTTACAAAAGTGCCCCTTTATCATCCTCTTTTATGTCACTTCCTGTTGTGTAGGCATTGTGACTCATAATATATTCCAGATAACAGCAAAAGTACTCTACAAAATCTTCCAAATGATGTATGTGAGTAAGCAAACGTAAACCCTTTTATTAACCAAGCGTTAACTATCTTTTTGTTGTTAACAAGTGTAGTTACGACAAAAATGTAAAGCCTGTTTAGTCGATATTTTAAAATCAGTTCAATTGCAGTTTTAAGCTATTTGAAAAACTTGGGATGTTTCATGCAGCTACTTAATTAGCAGTAAAGAGCAAATCTCATTTAAATTGGGTCTAATCATGGTGGTCTACCTTTAGCTCATCAAAGGCTCTCCAAGATGGCCTTTCACATTTCACTTTTCATCCAAATCAAAGCTTCGTGTCGGGGCATGCCGTGACGTGTGAGCAGACACTTGGGTTTTTGTTACCTTTTGCTTGGTTTTACATGTTAAACCAAACAGAAGCCAGAGCCCTGTATCAAATATAACTCCTCGATCTCAACAATTCCATAAAAAGAGTTTTGCAACACACCAAACATAAATCAGGAAATGTTAAAGAGAATGAATGACTTTGGGGAAAAAAGTGCTTTTTCACAGCTCTGAATGAAAATCCGTTCAACCAAACTAACCCAACCAAATTATTGTTCCATCCGGTCTGTTTTGTTATTTAGCGGTGTTGTTTAATATCGGACACAAACCCAATAAACAGGTCTTAAACATGACGAGTTCGAAGTTCAAGCAGACAAAGTGCGGATGCGAACACATCGACAAAATCAATGCAAAACGACGTTTGTCTTGTCTTACTGGATGGTTCTTTGGTCGCCCTCAAACTGCTCATTTTCCCTCTGATGTCCCCGCAACTCCGTCGCACGAGACGCAAACGACGATTACCGATGAAACCCGGATGCGGCCGAGCCAGAGACCAACGGCGCGTGAAGCCTGGTGCCTTCACCCGCCTCGGAAATCATAGCACCTTTATCTCGGAAGGAAAGGTTGATTGGGGACAGAAAATATGATGAAATAAAGTATGTGTGGGTTTCCAAAGTTCTGAACTAAATATTGAAACATAAAATCCCCCGGGGCCGAACGTAATGCCCCTTCCTGGAATATCCAGCTTATCGTCTGTCATATGAAATCATCTGACTAACCAATGTGGCCCTTTTGGGCAAAGACAGCCCAGCACTCGTGAGCCCCGCAGGCATCTTCTGGTGCGTTCAAATACAATTATATTCAAACAATTTCTCATTATGAAATATTAATAAACTGTGACGGGGACCTATAGCCTAGGGACATTCTGGCACGTTCTCTCCGGCTCCACACTTTCAGTGGTGTTTGGTAACTATGACAACCTTTTGTGGTTGTTTTCAGCAGGCTGTAGCTTTCTGGCTTCCATCTTAGAGGCTGGTGAATGAGATGCCTGGTTGGGAGTCTCTCCTGGCGACCCTGGAGCCGAGCTGCTTTCATGCTTTATGGACTGGGGAAAATCATTCTGAAAGTATTCCATTATTATCACACGATGCGTTTTAAAATCAGCAGCGACCACAGCAGACACTGTTCAAGATGAACAAAATGAAATGTGAAAGTGCTCCAACGAGGAAACTCCTGTTCTTTTACTACTCCCCAGTCCAAACATGTATTTGGACCAAAATACCTCATTTAATGTCCTGAGGTGTCAATGAGTCTCACTGTTTTTGGACTTTCCCCGACCTGACGACTCAGACATTTACCCAAGCTATATGTAGGTTTGCTCATTTGAATCAAATGTTTGAGTTAGTTATTTTAAAATCGTTATTTAGTCTCTCTGATTGTGCCTTAAGGGACTGTGGTGCGAAACGTTTGGTGCGTGTTTGAAGAGCGGGCGCATTGTACGCGGAAACCCCTCATTCGTGGGTCGTCCGTCATTTCTACTCGGAGGCGCAATCTCCAACGCGCCCTGAACGCAACCCAGGGAACACCTCTGGTGACGTCACGACGCACGGCAGCGTCACCGCCTGTCCAGTGAAGTTCGGATCCCGCAGCTGAGCAAACAACACAATCTGCGGGGGAAGACGCGGGTGATATGGCCGCTCCGACGGCGCCACGGTGGAAGCAGCGTCGCTAGACGTGTTTGGGGGGCCGCTGGGAGGCGACATGATCTATTTAATCCTCATCTCCGCCCTCTCCGGAGCGGTCGTCACGGTGCTGCTCCAGTTCCTGCTCCTATACCGCAGGAACACCGAGCCCATCAGCAGGACCGTCCAGTACGTCAAAATAGCCCCGAGCAGTTCGCTGAGGGATTACTTTAATACCCAGCAGGCTGATGCGGGACCGCAGGAGGCCGGCCCGGCGGCGCACGGCGCCGGCAGCAGCCCCAAACAGTCCCCGGCGCCCCACGAGCCGGAGACGTGCAATTTCCTCAATGCCATCTTCCTCTTCCTGTTCCGGGAGCTGCGAGACACCCCGATGGTGAGACACTGGATCACCAAGAAGATCAAGGTGGAGTTTGAGGAGCTGCTGCAGACCAAGACCGCGGGCCGGCTCCTGGAGGGGCTCAGCCTCAGGGACATCTCCCTGGGCAACTCCCTGCCGGTCTTCAAGACCGCCCGGCTGATGGAGCCGACGCCTCGGAACGAGGACGGCATGCCCGAGGAGCTCAACTTCGAGGTGGACCTCGAGTACAACGGCGGCTTCCACCTGGCCATCGACGTGGAGCTGGTTTTCGGCAAGTCCGCCTACCTGTTCGTGAAGATGCGGCGGGTGGTGGGGTCGGCTCCGGCTCCAGTTCACCCGCGTGCCCTTCTCCCACTGGTCCTTCTCTTTTCTCGAGGACCCGCTGGTCGACTTCGAGGTTCGGTCCCAGTTCGAGGGGCGGCCGCTGCCCCAGCTCACCTCCATCATCGTTAACCAGCTGAAGCGGGTCATCAAGAAGAAGCACACCTTGCCCAACTACAAGATCAGGTAGGCCCCGCCCCCGCTGCCAGACCCCCGCTGTCCGAAAATAGCCTTGTTTACCTGCTATGACGTCATGAGGACGAGATGGCTGCTGCAGATATCGTCACACACTTCCTGATGGGCAGGTTGTGAGCAGGACACACACACACACACACACACACACACACACACGTGTCACCTGCCGCCACGCCATCAAACCATGTGACTCTGTTTATGCCGCCATGTTGGATGGGGAAATGAAGCGAGTCCCTTTGGTGGACGGGAGCATCTGGACCTCTAGAGGGGTGGAACTGGGGCGCCAGGTCCCTGTTTGTTGCCAAAGTCCATGTTTAGAGTCAGTGGCCTCGAGCTGGGGTGTCCAACGGCCGACAGTTGTTGTTTGTTTATTGTTTTCCTTGACCTGTTTATCTCTTCATGGGGGGTGCTGGAGCCCATCCTGTAGGCCTTAAGGCAGGTCCACCCCTGAATGAGGGGCCCTATGGGGGTGTTGGAACCTCAGTGGGGTCCTGAGGGTGTCCTCAAGGTGCCCCCCCCCCACCAGAACACGTCCATGGTTTGTCTTGGACCCAGAACCCTCTGCTGGGGAGCCCAGCCCCCTCCAGGTGACCCACCACCCTCTGCTTCACCTACCCGTCTGTCCACCTACCCGTCTGTCCACCTACCCGTCTGTCCACCTACCCGTCTGTCCTCCTACCCGTCTGTCCACCTACCCGTCTGTCCACCCACCTGTCTGTCCACCTACCCGTCTGTCCACCTACCCGTTTGTCCACCTACCTGTCTGTCCACCTACCCGTCTGTCCACCTGTCTGTCTCTAATCTGCGTAGCTCCTCCTGCTCATGGAATCGTTGATCTCTGGTGACCTGCTGAAAGTGGATCGTCGCTCTTGGTGTCTGTGAATAATGAAATGAAAAGGGAGCAGTAATTAGCTCCAGATAATAAGTGCACGGATGGGGCGCGTGCACGGATGTGGCGCGTGCACGGATGAGGCGCGTGCACAGATGTGGCGCGTGCACGGATGGGGCGCGTGCACGAGAGAGCTGGAACTGAGTCATTTAACATCCTGAATAGGTTAGAATGATATAAATGAACATTAATGTGTCGGTCCTGGATTCTACTGCACCCACGACCCTGAGGGGATAACTAAGCTACAGGGATCCACCGTCCCCCCAGCCGGTCCCGTGGTCCCCGTCCCCCCAGCCGGTCCCGTGGTCCCCGTCCTCCCAGCCGGTCCCGTGGTCCCAGTCCTCCCAGCCGGTCCCGTGGTCCCCGTCCATCCTCCCAGCCGGTCCCGTGGTCCCCGTCCTCCCAGCCGGTCCCGTGGTCCCAGTCCTCCCAGCCGGTCCCGTGGTCCCCGTCCATCCTCCCAGCCGGTCCCGTGGTCCCCGTCCTCCCAGCCGGTCCCGTGGTCCCAGTCCATCCTCCCAGCCGGTCCCCGTGGTCCCCGTCCATCCTCCCAGCCGGTCCCGTGGTCCCCGTCCTCCCAGCCGGTCCCGTGGTCCCCGTCCATCCTCCCAGCCGGTCCCGTGGTCCCCGTCCTCCCAGCCGGTCCCGTGGTCCCCGTCCTCCCAGCCGGTCCCGTGGTCCCCATCCATCCTCCCAGCTGGTCCCATGGTCCCCGTCCTCCCAGCCGGTCCCGTGGTCCCCATCCATCCTCCCAGCTGGTCCCATGGTCCCCGTCCTCCCAGCCGGTCCCGTGGTCCCCATCCATCCTCCCAGCTGGTCCCATGGTCCCTGTCCTCCCAGCTGGTCCCGTGGTCCCCGTCCTCCTCACGGTAGCTTGTTTCCATCAACATGGAGGCTCAGGCAGGAGGTCAGGGGTGGAGACCTGCACTGCTGCTCCAGTCAGAGTGTCCACAGACCTGAGTGATGGGACACACACACACACACACACACACACACACACACACACACACACACACACACACACACACACACACACACACACACACACACACACTCAGTGTTGGTCTACGCTGAGCTGAGAGCTCCTGGGACTGACTGTGTCGCCTCGTTCTGACCATCAGATATTTATAGTTATATATTATTATTTGTGTTATATATTTTATATTTATAGTTATAGAAGTTATTTATAGATTAAACTCATTTATTTTAAAGAGCAACTTCAGCAATTTACATGTTTCAGACAAAAACTGATGATGTAAGAGAATCAGCTGAGGATTTAGTGTGTGTGTGTGTGTGTGTGTGAGAGTGTGTGTGTGTGTGGGTGTGTGTGAGAGAGAGAGTGAGTGTGTGTGAGAGAGAGAGAGTGAGTGTGAGTGTGTGTGTGTGTGAGAGAGTGAGTGTGTGTGAGAGAGAGGGAGAGTGAGTGTGTGTGAGAGTGTGTGTGTGTGTATCTCTCCGTCTTTCCTCTTTTACTCATATTCAGAGTTTGTGTTGAATAAAAAGTGTTTTAATTTCATTCAGTTCTGTTGTGTTTTATTTCTGAGAGCTTCTTTGATGTTCTTCCCCTGGTGCTTCACAATGCTGACAGTTGGGGTGTAACACACACGACCCGGTCCAGAACCTGGTCCAGAACCTCTCCGCCTCAGCGTGGACACTCACCACATCTCCGTCATGGGTTCTTGCAGATACAAACCGTTCTTCCCAGTCCAAGTCCAGACCCAGCTGGAGACGGCCTGCACCCTGGACCTGTGTGTCCAGGACAGGAGGCTGGTGGACGGAAGACTCCGGGTCACACTGATGGAGTGCAGCAGGTGAGACACACACACACACACACACACACACACGCACACACACACACACACACACACACACACACACGCACGCTGGGAGAATCCGGGTCAACTGTTGTCACGTGACCCCGGCAGTACTGTGAGAGGAGGGATGTCCACTAGAGGGAGCTACACACCAGCAGACGCCATGGCAACGCTGGCGACCACCAACAGTCAAATCAAATGTTTTTGTGGTGGGAACTCTATGAAGGTGTCAGACATTTGAAATGCTCTCAGGACGTAGGAAATAAGGGGATCCCCTTGTGTGTGTATCTGATAGTGCTAATGCTAATGCTAGGCTATGTTAGCGGGACTCACGAACAGACCCACAGGTCCACAGGGGCAGGTTCTGGTCCGCCGTTATAAAGTGCTCCGCCCTGTTTTAATGTCGCCACAGGCTCTTCATCTTTGGCTCCTATGACAAAGAAATGCACGTGCACTGCACGGTGGAGCTGAGCAGCCAGCAGTGGAAGGAGAAGACCCGCAGCTCCATCAAACAGGTACCGGCCCCCCTCGCCTCGCTCCGGTCTTCTGCTTCTGAGCCCGGTTCAGAGGTATCAACGCTTAAAGCCCAATAACCACCTGGTAATGGTGCCGTGCATAGGGGCGTCACACACCGTCCACACTTCCTGTACACACACACACACACACACACACACACACTCGTGTCACGCTGGCAAACCTGGTTCCCTTCCATGCTTCCTGATCCATCTTTCCCAGCACCAGCCTGTTCTGTTCCTCCAGGCCTCCAGCTGGACCTCCTCTGTAGACACAGTGGTTGTTGGTTTGATCCCAGAACCCTCCGTGCTACGTCTGGAGGGGTAAAGGGCCCCCACATCCCCCCTCCAGCCCATTTAAACCAGGTTATATGAGGAGGGACCCACCTGCTCCGGGTCCACAAGGCGGTCCGCTGGAATCTGGATCTAGAAAGGATTGAACCATTGCGATTGTGTCAGAAGCGTCACACACATCAGCTGTGAAGACGTTGCTGCACTAAAACCCGTTTGTTGTTGTTATTTTTCTGCATCTTGTGCAACAGTGTGTGTCCAGGTGTCTTCTGTATCCTGATTGTGTGTGTCCAGGTGTCTTCTGTATCCTGATTGTGTGTGTCCAGGTGTCTTCTGTATCCTGATTGTGTGTGTCCAGGTGTCTTCTGTATCCTGATTGTGTGTGTCTGGTGTCCTGAGATTGTCTGATCGTTGACATTTGAGCTCTAAAGAGCGCTCCGAGGCCCCTCTGGCCCCGACTGCTCCACTTCCCGGGCATTCTAGTTCCCCCATCAGACGCGTTTAGAGGTGAATAATGACCGTTTCACTCTGAAATGTCAGGCCCAATTATGGCTCCGCCGCGGCGCCGCTGACAT